>NC_057809.1:260992035-261080987 GCF_018294505.1 Triticum aestivum | reverse complement strand
AAGATATGGGCCTTATGGGCCAAATGAGGGGACATACCAGCCCACAAGGGGGCTGGTGCGCCCCCTCCCTTGTTTGGAAAGCCCTAGGGAAGGAAAAGGGGGAGGGCTAGCCCCTCCTGCCTTTCCTTCTCATGGGAGAAAGGAAAGGGGGCGCCACCCTCCCCGGCCTTTCCCCGCACTCGAAATAAGGAAAGGGGGCGCGGCTTGGGAGGGACCCCAAGTAGGATTCCTCCAACTTGGGAACCTCTTTTGGCTGCTCCTGCCTCCCACCTATATATATGTTGGAGGGGGCGCCTAGCATGGAACAGAGAACAACCTAGCCGTGTGCGGTGCTGTAACGACCTGAGACCGACGCTCCAGAAGCTTTCCATGTTCTTCTTTGCTATCGTGTGTTTTATTTTTTTTGTTGCATTTCGTCATGTCATCATGCATATTGCATCCGCTTGTTTTCATAAAACTCGTAGTCGTTCATAGTGTTGCTTCTCTCTATTTCCGTTAACCTTTTGTGAGGCCCCCTTTTCTTTGTCAACCTCTGTCGGATCACGGGTTCCGGCAAAACCCTTAAGGTTCGAACACTGGGTTACGTGCGAAGATCTCCCCCCTACCAATCCATGTCCTAGCCCGGCTAAGATCTTACGAACTAACTCGACAAACTCACAACACAAGGAACACAATATTTATACTGGTTCGGGCCACCATTGTGGTGAAATACCCTACTCTAGTGTGGTGTGGTGGATTGTCTCTTGGGCTGAGGATGATTAGTACAAGGGGAAGAACAGCCTCCTGAGGAGAGGTGTTCTTGTGCTTGGTGAACTCGTGGTTGTCCTGGTCTCTCTTGGCCAAACTGGTCTGTCTATCCTCTCCCTAGCTACGGTGGTGGCTAGTCCTATTTATAGAGGCCCTGGTCCTCTCCCCAAATATTGAGCGGGAAGGGAGCCAACAACGGCCAATTCGAAGGGGGACAGCTAGTACAGCCTATCCTGACAAAAGCAGTCTTCGCCTGTCAAAGGCTCTGGTGGTGACGTCGTCTTGGGCTCCACGGTGACCTCCGTCTTGGCGTCCTTCTGGTCTTGGTCTTGTTGCACTGATATGGAAACCTTTGCTTGACGCCTCGGTACTCCGCGCCTACGCCTACTTCCTTAGCACCGAAGAGGAAACAAGGACACTGTGCGCGTTGGCGCCCGCCTGGCCTTGGTCATCATGGCTCACGTCACTGGAACCTCGCAAGGTTTGCCTGGCCTTGAACTCTCCGCCCTCGCGAGCCAGCCTGGTGAGGCCGCTCCTGAGGAGGTCTTGTGTCGTCCTCCTCACGAGGCTTGGCCCCTCGCGAGGGTCATGAGTCTTTGTTGGTGAAGAAGGGCCATACGGGCCCGCTCGCAGAGCCACGCCGTGGGCCGCAAGCTGGAAAGTCTGGGGACCCCTGTTCCCAGAACGCCGACAATAACCCCCGAGCCCATGGTGTGCTCGGACTTGGCTTCGAGGCGAAGCCACAGGCAAAGTGCGGAGCGCCACGGGCCCCAATAGCCTGCGGCCTTGGTTGACGCGTGGCGGTTGATTGGACGTAGGCGTCTCCGCTTCCCCATGCTGCCTCGGCAACTGCCAGACTTGACGAGTCCCTACTGCATGCAAAGGAAATCCATCATTACTACCTTAGATCATGGAGGCCGGCGGTTGGCTTCCCCTTGGCTATAAATGGGAGGGGGCGGAGCCCCCGTCGCCCATCTCTTCCCCTTCCGCTTTCTTCTTGCTCTTTGCTCCATCACCAGTTGCAACACCAATGGCGCTGTCGAAGAGGTTTTCCACCGCGGAGAAAGGGAAGGCCCCTGATGACCCACAAGTATAGGGGATCTATCATAGTCCTTTCAATAAGTAAGAGTGTCGAACCAACGAGGAGCAGAAGGAAATGATAAGCAGTTTCCAGCAAGGTATTCTCTGCAAGTACTGAAATAAGTGGTAACAGATAGTTTTGTGATAGGATAATTTGTAACGAGCAACAAGTAACAAAAGTAAATAAAGTGCAGCAAGGTGGCCCAATCCTTTTGTAGCAAAGGACAAGCCTGGACAAACTCTTATATGATGTAAAGCGCTCCCAAGGACACATGGGAATATCGTCAAGCTAGTTTTCATCACGTTCATATGATTCGCGTTCGGTACTTTGATAATTTGGTATGTGGGTGGACCGGTGCTTGGGTGCTGCCCTAAGTTGGACAAGCATCCCACTTATGATTAACCTCTATTGCAAGCATCCGCAACTACAACAAAAGTATTAAGGTAAACCTAACCATAGCATGAAACATATGGATCCAAATCAGCCCCTTACGAAGCAACGCATAAACTAGGGTTTAAGCTTCTGTCACTCTAGCAACCCATCATCTACTTATTACTCCCCAATGCCTTCCTCTAGGCCCAAACAATGGTGAAGTGTCATGTAGTGGACATTCACATAACACCACTAGAGGAGACACAACATACATCTCATCAAAATATCGAACGAATACCAAATTCACATGACTACTAATAGCAAGACTTCTCCCATGTCCTCAGGAACAAAAGTAACTACTCACAAAGCATAAACATGTTCATAATCAGAGGGGTATTAATATGCATATAGGATCTGAACATATGATCTTCCACCAATTAAACCAACTAGCATCAACTACAAGGAGTAATTAACACTACTAGCAACCTACTAGCACCAATCCCGGACTTAGAGACAAGAATTGGATACAAGAGATGAACTAGGGTTTTGAGATGAGATGGTGCTGATGAAGATTTTGATGGAGATTGCCCTCTCCCGATGAGAGGAGCATTGGTGATGACGATGGCGATGATTTCCCCCTCCGGGAGGGAAGTTTCCCCAGCAGAATAGCTCCGCCAGAGCCCTAGATTGGTTCCGCCTCGTGGCGGCGGAGTTTCGTCCGAGAAGATGTCTTATGATTTATTTTTTCCCATCGAAAGACTCCATATAGCAGAAGATGGCCACCGGAGGGCCACCAGGGGGCCCACGAGGTAGGGGGCACGCCCAGGGGGTAGGGCGCGCCCCCCACCCTCGTGGGCAGGGTGTGGCCCCCCTGGTGAAGTTATTGCTCTCAGTATTTTTTATATATTTGGAAAACATCTTCCGTGAAGTTTCAGGACTTTTGGAGCTGTGCAGAATAGGTCTCTAATATTTGCTCCTTTTCCAGCCCAGAATCCTAGCTGCCGACATTCTCCGTCTTTATGTAAACCTTGTAGAATAAGAGAGAATAGACATAAGTATTGTGACATAATGTGTAATAACAGCCCATAATGCAATAAATATTGATATAAAAGCATGATGCAAAATGGACGTATCAACTCCCCCAAGCTTAGACCTCGCTTGTCCTCAAGCGAAAAGCCGAAATCGAAAAATATGACCACATGTTTAGAGATAGAGGTGTCGATAAAAATAAAATACGGACATGAGGGCATCATGATCATTCTTAGAACAGCAACTCAAATAATTCTTTTTCATATAATATCTTATGCTAGAGTAATAATTCGATCACAATATCAAGTATGAATCCTAAACTTCATTGAAAACTAACAAACTACAATCTCGGTCATTGAAGCAATTACAATTTATCATAAGATCGGAAAGAGTCAATGCATAAGAGCTTTTCAGCAAGTCCACATACTCAACTATCATATAATCTTTCACAATTGCTAACACTCACGCAATACTTATGGGTATGGAGTTTTAATCGGACACAGAGAAAGATAGGGGCTTATAGTTTTGCCTCCCAATGTTTTACCTCAAGGGTAATGTCAACAGTAATAGTTCATGAAAACTCACATCCAATTAGCCATATATACCAGGATCTTTCCAACATCTTGTGCTTGCCAAAGGATAAAATGTAAAAAGGAAGGGTGAAGATCACCATGACTCTTATGCAATGTAGGAGATAAAAGTAAAAGATAGGCCCTTCGCAGAGGGAAGCAGAGGTTGCCATGCGCTTTTATGGTTGGATGCACAAAATCTTAATGCGAAAGAACGTCACTTTATATTGCCACTTGTGATATGGACCTTTATTATGCAGTCTGTCGCTTTTATTACTTCCATATCACACGATGGTGTAAAGCTTATTTCCTCCACACCAATCAATCATACATATTTAAAGAGCAATTTTTATTGCTTTGCACCAATGACAACTTACTTTAAGGATCTTATTCAATCCATAGGTAGATATGGTGGACTCGTATGGCAAGACTGGTTTTAGGATATTTGGAAGCACAAGTAGTATCTCTACTTGGTGCAATGAATTTGGCTAGCATGAGGGGGAAAGGCAAGCTCATCATGTTGGAAGATCCAAGACAATATAATTCATCTCAGATGTAAGAAAACATAACCCATTACGTTGTCTTTCTTGTCCAATGTCAACTCTTTAGCATGTCATATTTTAATGAGTGCTCACAATCATAAAAGATGTCCAAGATAGTATATTTATATGTGAAGACCTCCACTACAAAAAAAGACACATCCGTGACATTTTGGGCTGAACGAAAAAAAATTCTGTCATACATATGACACTTCTATGACGATAATTGTGACAAAACCCGGTATCATCATAGATGTGGTGGGCTCCTACTTCTATGAAAAAAATCCTGACAGAAAATGGGCTTTTCGTCTTGGGCGGGACGGAGACGCAGATGCATGACATTCTTTGGGCCGTCCATGACGAAAAAAACCATGGTAGAAGCGAGGGGGAGGAAAATTTCGGGGCCGTCCATGACATTCTTTGGGCCGGTTACGGTGGGAGGTCGGGGGCCGAGCGATGCGCGTTTCTCTTGTACATGTACGCGCGTGTGTGCGAGGCGTTGGCTCTAAATGAACCCGAGAGAGGCGTTGGGCTCTAACTGAACCCAAGCGATTACACTGCAGGCTACACGTTACTGAACCCGAGTGATCGATCGATGGCTGTTAACTGAACCCGATCGAGAGATTCCTTCGCTACTGCTGCTAACTGAAGCCGGTCGATGCTGCCTCTAGATGAACAGTGAGCGTTGCGGGGGGGTTTGGATGAACAGTTCCCGGTGGGGGTGGATGAGCAGGACCCCGTGGTGTTGCCTCTGGATGAACAGGACCCTGATCGATTGAGCCGGTTGGGGCTGGATAAACAGGACCCCGTCGAGGGCTGGATGAATAGGACCACCCCGTGGAGGGCAGGATGAGTAGTAGACAGTGGAGGGCAGGATGAACAGTGGCCCGTGGAGGGGTGGTTGAACAGGAGCCCGTGGAGAGGGCTGGTTGAACAGTAGCCGATGGAGTAGCGCGCGGTGGAGGATGGATGAACAGGAGCCCATGGATGAACAGTCGCAGGTGGAGGCTGGAGGAGGTCGGCGGTGGAGATGAACAGTATCCCGTGGAGTCCCGTTCTGCGGTACGCCACACCCCTCCTGATGAACAGGACCCCTGTTTCGACCATAGCGCTCCAACACAAGTCCGTTTCGTCTATTTAGCGGTACGCCACACCCCTCCTGATCAACAGGACCGCCGTTTCGACCGTAGGAGGTCCGTTTCCTCCGTTTTGTGGTACGCCAAACCCCTCCCGGTCAACAGGATCCCGTTTCGTACGTGGCCGGTCGAACACAAGGCCGTTTCCTCCGTTCTGCGGTACGCCAGGCCTCGTTTCCAACGCCTGTTCCGTCCAAGCCCTCCCGATGAACACGACGCATTCCGTTGCCTCCCCATGAACACGACGCATTTCGTTGCCTCCCCATGAACACGACGCATTCGGTTGCCTCCCCATGAACATGACGCATTCTGTTGCCTCCCCATGAACACGACGACGACGTTGTTTCTCCGTTCCGACCCAGCCATGTACACAAGCCCTGGCCATACGTATGCGTGAGTAGGCGTTCGAGACCCCGCCCGTATGTACACATACGTGGCCGTATTTTCTTTCTTGCACCCTGGCTGTTGTACGTACGTGTACATGATACGTGTGCGCCTCTACTACGACACGTGCGCACCTCTACATCGACCAATATATATGTAAGTACACGTTCGCGACCAGAATGACAACGATACGTACGCTTCGACCAGGTGGGTCCTGACTGTCAGGCACTTCCTTGCATGTGAAGATGTAGCTGGTGGGTCCCAGCAGTCAGGGGCAAACGTTTTTTTTTGCGAAATACGGTGGCCCATCCGGCGGGTCCCCGCTGTCAGGTGGAGGAATAATTATTTTGCGCGTAATAAGGAGGCACTTCCTTGCTGCGGCCGTGGACCCAGCTGTCAGCGTCTCCACGCACAGTACTCTTCCGATGGAAGTCGGTCGTTGACCACATTGACCAAGCCGTGCCAAGAGCACCATGGCGGTGGACGACGGCGAGGCCTAGGAAGGGGACGACGCGGAGCCAGGGAAGATGCGGCAGTGGAAGCCCGCGCGGAGAGGAGTATGAGGGTTCACTGGTTCGACTGCGGTGTGAGGCTGTCGTCGCCGCAGGGCCTGGCCAGCGGTGGGAATAGTAGGGGGCAGTGAGGCCTCCGCGGCAGCACAGCCGGCTACGGGAGGCAGGAGCATGCGGCATGACCGGCGTTGCTTTGGGCGGCTGGAGCAAGAAGACCAGAGGTTGAAGAAGCACTACGGCCGTTGGATGGACATCGTATGGTCACTAGAGCTAGAATCGTTCATATTGACTAAGTTGACAAAGCCCTTCGTCCCCGTCAACTTAGTAGGCCCACAAGTCAGCCTCCCACCAAGGTGGGTCCCAGCTAGCCGGGGGAGTATTCATTTTTTTATGCGTAATAAGGAGGCACTTCTGGTGGGTCCGAGCTGACAGCGGGGGGGACGTTTTTTTTGCAAAATATGGTGGCCCGTCCGGTGGGTCCCAGCAGTCAGGGGAAACGATTTTTTCGCAAAATACTGGTGGCCCGTCCGATGGGTCCCCGCTGTTAGGTGGAGGAATAATTATTTTGCGCATAATAAGGAGGCACTTCCTTGCGGCTGCCATGGACCCAGCTGTCAACCTCTCCATGTACAGTACTCTTCCGATGGAAGTCGGTCGTTGATCACATTGACCACGCCGCGCTGAGAGCACCACGGCGATGGACGACGGCGATGCATAGGAAGGGGACGATGCAGAGCTGGGGAAGATGCGGCAGTGGATGCCCACGCGGAGAGGAGTACGAGCGTTCACCGGTTCGGCTGCGGTGTGAGGCTGTCGTCGCCGCAGAATAACAGGGGTGTGGGTGAGTAGAGGGATGCCCTGGCCAGCGGTGGGAGTAGTAGGGGGCGCTGAGGCCTGCGCGGCAGCACAGCCGGCCACGGGAGGCGGGAGTAGGCGGTCCCGCCGGTGTTGCTTTGGCGGCTGGAGCAAGAGATCAGAGATTCAAGAAACATGACGGCCGTTGGATTGACATCCAACGGTTACGTCTGCTAGAATCGTTTGTTGACGTATATAATAACTAAAAAAATCTTGCATACACGTCAACTAAACAGGCCCACAAGTCAGACCACTCCCTTTTTTTAATAATTTATATATAGCTCATGGCAACTTCTTATGCAATTTATTGCAGTCGTTTTTTTTGGTTGGCCAGGGCCAATTTCTCATATTTCCGTGGGTTCCAAACTATTTTTAATACCGAAATGTCCGGCCAGATTTAAAGTACTTTGAAGATATATTTAAATTAGGTTAATGCCCAGTGAAATAGGAATCTGAAAATGTAATAAAATTCAGAAATTATAAAGTAATTGCCAATTTGTCATATGTTTTTATATTTACAACCCATTTCATATTACTTTCAAGATTTGCAGGCGTCTTGAATTGCAGCCCATCAGGGCGTAGAAAAATAAGTAGGCCTGGATTGGGTATTCTTCAGAAAAAATAAACTGGGCTCATTTTCACAAAGAAAAAATAGCTGGGCTGGTCACATGGTGAACATAAAATATAAGCTTGGGCTAGATGGGCCATAGCCCAGTTCAAACCCTGCTCCGTCTCAACAATACCAAACAAAGAAATACTGCTCGAGTAGCTACGTCCCAGGTGTCAGCCGATCTTGTGTTGTTCTCTTGTCTATTGACTATATACGCTCCCAATGTCGTGGGTCCCAGATGTCAGGAAAACACAAGGAGGAAGCATTTTTTTCATACGCTGACATGGTGGGCCCCTACTGTCATCCTCTCCACGTACTTCTGCCGATTCCTGTTGTTTGTTGACCATGTGGACAATGCGAGAGGGTGGCACCGTGGCGAGCGCACCAAAGCGCGCGGAGGACGTTGGCGTTAACGATTTAGGAGACGGTGGGGCAGCGATGCGTGCGCTAAGGCGCAGCCAGCCGTGGGAGGTGGAAGCAGGCGGCCCCGCCGGCGCTGGTTTGGTTTTGGCGGCTGGAGGAAGACAGGACTGAAGAAACACGACAGACTGTACTACTTAACAACCTTAACTGAAACCAGCAAGGGCATTTAACAACCAAAGCTGAAAGCAGTATGAGTACTTATACAAGTTCAACCGTACAAAGCACGCCTCGAACAGTGCTACTTTCCCTACAATTAACCAAGGGTGAGGCCGCCAAGCCCCAGGACAAGGCCCAGGTGCCACCCCACGCATCTACAACCTTCTGAAAGCGGCTTCATCTCGCAACGTGTTCAATAAACAGGATATTCGCTCTAGAGCCATGGAAAAGCATGAACATAATCTTATGTCCTATTCTCCAAGATGGACGGGCCTTCATTATTTGAGACCACCCATGAATAAGTATCTTTTCACCTCCAAGGGGAATTGAGTAGGTCGACATAAACATCATGTTGTGACCAAGCGCAAGTCTGACCCGACCATGGTCCGGCATCTATATAGGAACAATAGAACTCGGCAGTTCCTGTTTCAAGAAGATCACAGCTGTAAAACTGTGTATAAGCAATAGTTTATGAACAACATATATAACAGAAAATAGCTCGTACCATAAGTTTCTCGACACAGTTGGACCTGTTCGACAAGTGCAGCAGTGGCACACATATCCCACGTGGCCTTCCACCATTGAAATGCCCCACAAGGACCTCAAGACGATCAATAAAGTGTAGGAACTTGTGGATGTCGATCCAGTCAACTTCAGTTCCATTAGTAATAGCCGATTTATTGCAGAGTAACAAACGAGCAGACTGCTTTACTCTGAAAAAACCTACACGTGCCACCAATTATAAGAAAATATTAGTTAGAAGTAGCATCTTCGTGAGAGATTCGTTGCTACTTCTAAAGTTAAATTGTGATTAGTTAGACAGAATAGGTGGATTAAGAAGTAATCGAGGCAACAAGCAAGAACCAGATACAAAACTAACATGGATGAACAATTGCAACGACGTCGGGGTGGAAGATCGCAGTGAAGATGAGACCAGGTTCTGCTATTTCCATCAACATTCGTGCGCCAACTTTCAGTCCGTAACACTTGAGAAAGTTTATCCAAGTTCGGACATAAAAAAAGCAGCGATCTTCTTGGTTCATGAACCCAACTCAGAACTTATATCCATGGCTTGTCTTCACTGTGACCATTAAACTAGTGTATTCAGTTATGGCAAGGCCGAGCATCTTGAGTACATGTGTTCTGGCAGAGCAAATAATACACTACAGGAAAAATAATATGAGAACACAGCATGTTCAAAAAAACCCCACCCTCTCGGATAGAAAAGAGGATTCTAGGAACATATTGTGCGCATTTCAAAATGCTGTGTTAGGATGAGAAGGAACAAGTGTGGTGTCTCGCCGAGGGCGTAGAAACCTGTAGGGTACTCGCACTTTGGGCACTGCAAATGAAACACACTAGGTTCAGTAGGAAGAAAAATGCATCAACGGCGGCGGCTGCCATCCTAGGATTACCTGCGACCAAGGGACTTGGGTTTATCGGGGATGGATGAAGAATTCGTACCTGGTTCTCCATGAGAAAACCCTATGCAATCGCCGAGAGGGGGTTTTCTCTGAACAAGCAGACGAGGGAGAAAGGGATTCAGGCCCAGTGAAATATTGCCACTTCATCCGTCCAGCTTACTGCTAAAGCTGGAAAGGGGGGTTGTGATTTGACGGCTCATTGGGCATTACTGCGGCGCTACGACCGGGGTGTGTCTACCGTGAACTTGTGCACTCTAATTTGTGCATATGGCACGTGGACCCCGTTGCCGGTTGCCCCACATATCAGCGAAAGGAAGTAGAAAGACAGGAGTAACTAGTTACACATAAATATATTTTTTGACAGAGAGATACTCCCTCTGTAAAGAAATATAAAATCTTTTATATCACAGACTCACCTTGCCGAGAAAAATACTCCCTCTACAACGCACGGGCATTATGGGGGTTCAGCTGAGAATATAATACTCAGATGTTTTTTTGAGGGATAAAAGATGCTTTATTGAAGATTAATAGTCATAGGTATACAAATAATTTTGGGGGTTCCTGTGAGCCAAAGATGGCGTCCACGGGGCAAAGAAGTAGCAGCTTTTGCGAGCACATGCGCTTCAACATTACACTCGCGTTTTTCATGTATGATCTCCATGGTTTGGAACATATTCTTCTTAATCTTGATCTCGTCCATAATAACTTTGCTGGGCCCCAAGTATGCCTCTGCGATATGCTTGACTGTTGCTGAACTATCGGTGCTAATCTGAACTTGTTGCAGGTTTAAGTCAAGAGCCAGAGATAGCCCCTCGCAACATGCCATTGCCTCTAGGATCTCTAGATCAGTAACACTTCCGCACACCAGTGCCGATGCTCCAAGGAAGAAGCATGTATGATCCCGGCTCACAACTGCCATGGCTCCCCTTTCACCATTGCGAGATAACGCAGCATCAACATTCATCTTCGCCCAACCCTCAGTAGGAGGAGGACGCTACTTCTGCACTGAGCTGGTGCTTCTCGAAACCAGGTTCTGGACTTTGGGCTGCAGGCCGACCCTGCATGTTTGGGGGCCCATGTATTCTACCTCAGCGCTTTTCATATTGCAAGCGATCGGTACGGCGCTGGTTTTAGATGCTGTCGCAAGGCGAAGACACAAAATTGAATAAAGCACGGCAGCTGTTGGAATGAAATCGAACGACAGTTCCTAACCAGCAATCAGAGTTGCAATTCTATCAACGATATACCATGTGATAAATAATACTATCGTACTACTTATACACACAGGACACTTGTTTCACCATGCTGGATTATTACATCAAAATCTCTCGGGGGATAGATCAGTTAGGCAGTTGCGTGCTGCTACTGAAGAATTTCAAAGTTGATTTGGACCAGCTCTCCTTACCGAGAAAGTTCGATTTTGACATCATCCCCTACCGCAAGATATGATTTAGATTTGAACCTTGACCATCCTTTAGAATCAATCATCATGCGACCATCCTTTGTACATACAATATATTGAGCAGGTTCATTCACACCAAGGCTGCGCATGGTAAGAGAAACTTGGCCGCGGTCGCCCGGATTGTTGAACAACTCCCTCGTTGCTCTAGGAATTCTCTGTTTGCAAACAAGAAGACATACCCAAACAGTTAGATCGACACAGTGAATCATGTGAAACAACATGGAAAGAAAAAAGAACGAAGCACTTGGGTGGCCAATGCTTACCAAGAAGGTGGACATGTCGGTTTTTGTAAGGACTTTGGTATATGAAGTGCGAACTGCAGCCCAGTCTGTTGCTAGTGCAACTGCACGGGCCGGAGCAGATGCAAGTGCAAGTGTTCGTGCAGGTGCCGAAACCTTTGCTGTTGCCGGAGATGGTGCTCCCTGTAGAGCTGGTGCTGGTGTCAGAGCAGGTGCCGGTGTCGATGCCCGATCCTCCGGTAGATCAGACCGATCCGCTGACGCGGTCGGTGCCCAATCCTCAGCTGGATCAGACTGAGCTGCTACCGCTGTCAGTGCGAGAGCAACTATCGGTGCTCAATCTGTGCGAGACAGCGGCGATCGTGTCTGGTATGCTATGATCAGCTTTCTAACTTGACTAGGATCCGTGACCGTGATCCAGTCTTTTTCTTCATTTCTTTTAAACGCAAGAAGGACTAATTGTGGCGTTTTTGTTAAACCAAACTGCAGTTCATCATAGGGATTCAGCTTGTACTCAGACAACAGACTAATCCAATTTTTTCCAGTAATATAAGTGATGGACATTGCCTTCGTTACTGACACGACATAAGAAGTGAAACCTGCAAAAATAGCCATCGTAGAGCAAACCAAACGGTTTATTCTATGATGAATGTCACATGGCAAAACCTGCATCGTAAAATTGTAGGAAAAGAAAGAAAACATGACATTAAATCAATAAGATTTAGACAGTAAATCAATAAGATTTACTTGATGTGACACAAGTGAATCCTTACCAGGAAATCACTATGTTGAAGTACTAAACAAAAAATTGATTGTTCAACTACGCGTGGCATGCAGGGGCCCCGCCTACTCCCACAAGCAGGACAGTCCAAAGGTCGTGACAAATCGTATGGACCGAACATCCATGGGGCTGGAAATCCTGGTGGGTGCGATAAACCCTGCAATGCATACAGATATTCGAGTGTAACCATAATTGATAGACCGTCCTCACAAAAAATATGATATGGATACTTCAAAATATACAGACTGAATTGAGTGGACAGACATTAACATAGACCATTCTCAGGACTGACCACACACCAAAAGCAGCAGTACTAATAAACAATACAGGGTTCACAAATACAAATCAAGTACGGAACAATAGTACTTACTACAGACAAGCAAAGTTGCACTAACTAAACTCTGCAGACTATTTTTTGCCACCGACCTACGGGATGAACCCCGCATAACTGACTAGGCCATGGACTTCGTGTGAGATGTCTACATGCACCATCACCATCTTGTCAACCTTGGAGAACCTAACAGAGTGGTCTTTCCACTCATAAACATGATGATGAAGACAGGTCGCATAAGATTTGTTGGGAAGCTTTACAAGAACCACACCCTTCATAATCAAAGGCACAGCCAGGAAATTGTTGTGGTCAAGTACAGCCTCGAGAACACGCCTGACAACAATGCTACAGGAAAACACTAGTTCAGGACACGTGGCGACAAGGACACAGCAGCTGGAAGTTCAGCAGTAGAACTCATCATCAGGTCTTCCAGTTCACACGGCATGACTTTGAGAACTTCATCTCCACCGCGGACCTGGTTCTAATTCAAACAGAAACCATATTTTATTACAACCTCCGTTCAGAAATATAAGATGATTTTCGATATTATACTCCATATATGACTACATGTACGCACAGAAATGAGTGAACAAACACACTAGAACATGTCTTCAAAGGCATGAGAGCAGAGGGATTACATGCAATATCCATAACACAAGTTACTGAGGCAAATATACCCTCTTAAAAGGTAGTATTGATGTTCATAAAGTACTAGTTGAAAGTAATCTATAAGAAATCAGTGTCAACCTCTCGCATGTTTTGGTCAAAATAGGAATTTAGAACCGTCATTTGGCACACAAAAATCACATGCAAGATCACCCAGAAAGTTGTACTACTAGTACTAGTACTGCGTGTTAGATGAAAAAACACGATCAAGATCGAGAAAAAGATCGTCAAGAAGAGATATTACTTGGACTTGCTTAATGAGGGATCCCGGAGAGGGGGGCTTGGATAGGGCGATGGCTTTGAGCTTGTCTGCGGTAGTCTCGGCGGGGTGCTTGTGCTTCTTCGTACCATGAGCCTCGACGGTTTTGGCCAGAGCCATAGACATCACTTTGGCCGGTGCTCCTGCGTCCATCAAGAAACTGTCAAATAGAAAGAAACCATAATCACAAACCCAAATAGAAAGAAAAGAGAGGGAGTTATAAGATCAGTCTCGGGGTTGCAAGACCGGGCCTTGGCCAGAATCAACACCATTGATGCGCTCACCTTTCCTTCTTTTGGAGAGAAGAACAATGGTAGAAGCAGGTCGGGGTTTTCTTGAAGAAATGAGGAAAAAGATGAGGCAGAAGTGAGGGTTGGGTAGAGAAGAAGCTGAGAGAGAAGAGTGAAATGATGGTTGCTTCGTCCGTCCAACTTACTGCTGGAAAGGAGGGGGGTTTGCGATTTGACGGCTCATTGGGCATTACTGCGGCGCTTCGATCGGGGTAGTCTACCATCACTCTACTACGGAGTAATTTAGTGCATGGCTGGTGGACCCCGATGCTGGCTGTCCCACACGTCAGCGAAAGTGAGTAATTTAGTCCATGGCTGGAGGAGGATCCGCGCGGTAGAGCGTGTCCAGTGTTTTTCAGAAGAAAAAATGATTACAGCAAGCGTTTCCACTCTTACGACGGAGGAGTGTGAAACACGGCAGCCACTTGAACATACACAGTGCTCCTACTACTAGGCATGTGCAGTGGTTCATACATCAGTACTACACAATCTTGTTGCTAGTGTAGTAAGATATGACGATAACAAATGATGTTGTGCGCATGTCAACTACTCCTATATGTAACATAGTACCGCTTTTTCGACTGCCCGGTCGAGAATGGACGGTGAGATCAATGTTAACAGAACTAGGTCCACAGCGCACGGAGAGTACGGTGCTACAGTACTCCATGAAACATGAACCACATGAAGCACGAATAGTGTTAGGCAGGGTGTATGAAGGGTGCACGAGATGGGAGCAAAAGTTCCCTTCTCGACCCACTTTTGGGTGTTTGGCAGAGTGCATGAAGGGTGCATGAGTCCACACTAGTAGGTTGACAAAAATACACGAAGAGGAAACAACTATATTGAGATGAGAATGCAACCAAACACACCCACACGCTTTGTGCTACAGTGACTGATCTGCACCGTCTGAGTTTGATCTAACGGTCATGTTGCACCGAGACATGGACATGCCCATGTAGAGGGTTTAGCCCGACGGCCGGCATCGTCGCGCTGGCACGACGGTAGGCATCGCGCAGCCGCAACACATGCATGGCAACTTGGTTCACCAAGTGGCTGAGACGATCCTGGACCTCGTCACGATTGGCCCGCTCGCGCTTCAGCAGGCTCCCCTGACGGCCTATCGTATCTCCCGCTTTCTGCAGCAACGCCGCCGACACCTCGAACATCTTTGTGGTGGACGCCTGCCACTTTTGAAGCTCCCTGAACTCCCACACATAACGGAGGAGCATGGCACTCCTCTC
The DNA here is from genome assembly GCF_018294505.1 of Triticum aestivum. Classification (NCBI taxonomy): domain Eukaryota; kingdom Viridiplantae; phylum Streptophyta; class Magnoliopsida; order Poales; family Poaceae; genus Triticum; species Triticum aestivum. The sequence goes on along the minus strand of NC_057809.1, from coordinate 261,065,881 downwards.
CTCCTTGAGCTCACGGAGCTCCACGTCCTTGGCCCTGAGCTCTGCATCCTTGGCATGGAGCTCCTGTGTCAGGAGCCTCACCTCGGACTCCATGATCTGCTGCGCCGCCATGGCACTAGGTAGAAGCAATGGGGAGAGGAAGCAAAGGGGGCGAAATGGCTGAAAGGCAATGCAATCTACGGGAAGGCGGAGGGAGCGGGGAATCTTTTGGTTTTCACCATGGTAAAACACCAGTCGACGACTTCTCACATCAGGGAGCAGTGGGTACAGGCAGAGTCATCATGACTAATTGTTGTCGTTCCTGCTCCCGTCAATCAAAAAATTAAAAATCCTGCCACACCCAAACACCAGAGTAACGCCGCGGTGGATATTTAAATTTACCTGCCGGCAAGTAGATAAAAAAAGGGGTGAAAAAACAAATGTGGCGGCGGCCTAGCTAAGCGGTCGAACTAGCCCAACTAGCTAGCCACCGTGCTTCACTGATGTACTCGGCGGGAAAGGTGGTTGTCGGTGTCAAATCCGGCGGATCTCGTGTAGGGGGTCCCAAACTGTGCATCTAAGGCGGATGGTAACAGGAGGCAGGGAACATGATGTTTTACCCAGGTTCAGGCCCTCTTGATGGAGGTAAAACCCTATGTCCTGCTTGATTTATTCTTGATGATATGAGTATTACAAGAGTTGATCTACCACGAGATCGGGGAGGCTAAACCCTAGAAGCTAGCCTATGGTATGATTGTATGTCCTACGGACTAAAACCCTCCAGTTTATATAGACACCAGAGGGGGCTAGGTTACACAAGGTCGGTTACAAAGGAGGAGATATACACATCTGTATTGCCTAGCTTTCCTTCCACGCCAAGTAGAGTCCCATCCGGACACGAGACGAAATCTTCAATCTTGTATCTTCATAGTCCAACAGTCCGGCCAAAGGATATAATACGGCTGTCTGGATACCCCCTAATCCAGGACTCCCTCAGTAGCCCTCGAACCAGGCTTCAATGATGATGAGTCCGGCGCGCAGTATTGTCTTTGGCATTGCAAGGCGGGTTCTTCTCCATCTTTCGGGCGTTTGTAAAGCAGTGTCCAGTCCCATAAATTTTTGGACCTCTTGGCTTCTGTGCCCAATAAGGGCTTTCTCCCACGCATCGAATGAATACGAGGCGCCAGGGCGTTTTTACATTCGCCCCCCTATCCAGATAAATAAATTGTCTATTAAAGGGATGGGGATCCTTAGATCCGATCCATACCATCCTCCCCCTGCGAGAGTCCATCAGAGCGCGTTCCGGAAAGATCCATTCCAGCATGGCCGACCTCCGCAGCTCCTCCTCCCGCCCCCGAAGCCCTAAGTCTGGTGATTGGGAGAGGTGTTCAGTCCCACACAGTCATTTAGTCGAACTGCAAACTAAGGGATTTCTCCCTCCGGCGTACATGGTGCCCGTTGGAGCCGGCCTTGCCACCTATAATGGCGGGGAGCAAGCGGAGAGCTTTCCCTGTCCCTCTATGGGGGAACGGGTCTGCCTTGTTCCCTATCTATTAAGGGGACTCGGATTTCCAATTCATCCGTTCCTCCGCGGGCTCCTGGAGTTCTATGGCCTCCAATTACACAATTTCACCCCCGCCTCCATCCTACATATCGCCAGCTATGTGGCTCTCTGCGAGTTGTTCCTGGGCTGCGAGGCTCACTTCGAGCTATGGAAAAGACTATTTTGCCTCATCCCTCGCACACAGAGGGGGTCACTTTATCAAGTGGGCGGAGCCGAAATATGGCGCATCGCCGATACCGGATACCTGTTCGGTACTCCGAAGAAGTCACCCGAAGACTGGCCTTCAGAATGGTTTTATATGGAGGACGTTCCCCTTCCGGACCCTGTTCGGCGGGGTCTTCCTGAGTTCAACAATGCTCCTCTGAAGAAATGCCGAAGTTGGCGCCCACGGAGCCCCCAGGTGGAAGATAATGGAGAAGTCCTCTATCTGATGAACCGAATTAAAGAACTGGCTCGATCAGGATTGACAGTAATCGAAGTTATGTCGATTTGCATAATGCGGGGAGTGCAACCACTTCAATATCGTGGGCACCCCTTGTGGTGTTATAACGGGGCGGATGACGCCACCCGCTGCGGGCGTAAGGGTCCAGACAATGATGTCGCTTTAGCGAAAATTCTGTCCGAGTTGTTCAAGGGTGAGGAAGAGGAGTTCACCCGCATCAATCCACGGGATGGATTCTCCATGTACAATCCTCCAAGCTAGGTAAGTTATATCTCCCTGCTCCCCTTTTTCCCGCATTCTTTGTCGTAAGTATTCACCTTGCCACTTTGCGGCAGGAACTGCGAAAATCCATAAAGGAGGTCAGCAGCCCTTCTCCACAACCAGAGGACCCTGACTGGGCCCTCGACTCCGGACTTGAAGAAGATTCGGTTATATTCGTGGAGCTGATAGACCGGCAGTTCTATCAGTTAAGCTGCGACGATGCCATGGTGGCCATTACGGTCGACTATCCCGGACTGCTCCCGGCATCGCACGTAAGAAAAAACAAAAATCCCAACTCCAAAACTAGGATCCCCTTTTAGACACTTCACCCACCATATACACATGGCATTTTTACAGGGAAGGCATTCGGGATGCCCTGCCGAACCCGCAGCAACACGCCAACAGGAGGCACCGAGGCCGGGTAGGCCAAAAAGGAAGGCGGTCAGGACGGAGATGCCAGCGCAAAGGTAAAACAAACCCCGCTCCGTGGTTGTCTTCTTTCGTGAAATATAATGACGCCCGTGTTTCTTTAACAGAAAAACGCTCGCCGGAGTATGTCCAGCGATGTTACTAATCACGCTTCCACCAGCCGGGCGCCAGGACCGGACATAGAGGCGGAAGCCGATATGGAGCGGGCGCCGGATAATCCCCCTACAGAGGATGCAGATAGATTATCCGCTACTAACTCTGAGGTGGAAAGCGCCATGAATCATAGGAGTCGCCGGGCCGTACTCCGTGACGCTTGTTTCTCACCAAAGGCATTTGATGCCTTCAATTCTGGAGAGGTGTACCTCCGAGTTGCTCAAGATGGTCTAGCCAGAGCCACATATCAGTATGTAAAGGATGTACGGGTAAGTAAGTCTGACGATTTATATGTATCAGTAGCCCCTGAGACTTGAAACAGTTAGCAGAACTGATTTAAGGATCATCTTTATTGTGCAGGTTCTTACAGAGAAGAATACTAGGCTGTCACAGGAACTAGAGGAATGCAAGACTGCAGGCTGCTATGGCCGCATTGCAGGAACCGAAAAAGTCACCTGCTGGTAACATTTACTTTAAAGAATGATGGTTACCATATAATGTGTGGCATGGCTGCAGATCTAACAACCGTTGTTGCAAATGAATCCGGAGAAAATCCGGAGGACCAGCATGTTATGCGACAGCTAGAGGCTGGCAAACGCGTGCTGACTGAGGTTAGGCGGGAGAAAAACAATCTCCAAGATGCCAATATTAAGCTAAGCGTGGAACTAAAAGACGTTCGGGGCCAGCTTGCAGACTCCGAGAAGGAGAATAAGCGGCTTCGACGCGGCATTTTCAGCAAGTGCTTGAATGAATCCTTTTAAAGGAGTTCGGCGAAGAAGCTGACTAATAGCGTTATGTCTGTAGGTATGCTGACGGGTCGTCCCGTGGAAGAAATGCCCGGGTCTGCGGGTGATCTTCTATCCGAGCTGTCACATCTGCACGAACAAGTTCGGCAAGTGATGCAGGGTGTTGCCCAGGCCTTGTGGCCGACCGTCTCCTTGCCAGAGGGCGTTGTAGAGCTTGCGGAGAAGCTCAAGGGAGCATGGCGGCGCTTCCGATTATGGAAGATATCAGCCAGCCGACAGGGTGCCAGAGAAGCCTGGGCCATGGTGAAGACGCGGTATACCAAGGCAGACCCAAATCATATGGCCGAGGTCGGACCTGTGGGGCGCGACGGAAAAGAAATCCCCATTAGCTTAGTTTATGGGCAAGTAGAATTAGCCGCAAAGTATTCCCAACGGGATTGTAAGCTAGACCGCCTGTTGGATGGTATAGAAGAGGAATTTAGTCAGTCTGCATGACTATGTAATGAAAGTGACATGTATAATGCCTTCTAGCCGGATTGTAGATCATTTGTCTTGGCGGACCTTTTCACTTCAACCTCGGGTCCCGATAGTCCGGAGTGTATCTGAATACCCGCGCAGTTATATAAGAACCGGGGCATGCGTGGAGACTAGGCGTAGGGGTCATAAGTGCTTGAACAGACAAGTGCCCAACTAGTTATGTTATATTACATGGGTAGTAAGAAACATCTTCCAGGGAGAATAGTTCCGTTAAGGGTTCCTTTCCCTGGGTAAGCATGCCCTAAAGTGCATGTCCGGACTGCAATAGGAAACGCAGGAAAAACATCTGGGGGCAGATATGGACAATAAATAAAAATCATCTTTTGTTCACCGACCGAATATTCCCTTAAGAACGCTAGCTTTCGGCTTCACCCAGTCTGAGGTACACGTCCGGCTGACCCGGCAGTAACAATCACAGAGGTGCTCCCCTTATGCCCTAGCTGAATTAACGGGAACGTAGGGCATAAATACAAGAGCCAGGCAACCCATCTTGGCCAAAACTTAAGTCATATCTATTCATATAATGGAGAAAAAAGGTACATGCGGAAGCATGACACATGTTTGGGGCCTGAGGCGCAGATAAATAATTAAGCTTCTGTGAAAGAAGCCCCCAGGTATTATGAGCGCGGCTAGCGCATCTATAATGTGCAAGCGAGGCACAAGTTGGCCCTTAAAGGCCTAGAGAAATAATAACAGAAAGGAAGAAAGAAAAACAAGACAGATAATGTACATGCAAAAAATGGACAAGAGGAGGGGACGAACATAGGGTCCGGCGCTAGGCGTAGAATCTTCGGAGCCTGGCCGCGTTCCATGGGTTCGGCTCGAGTCGACTAGTCGATGCATCCCGCAGTCGGTACGCTCCACCGGTCAGAACTTGGTTAGTAATGAAGGGACCTTCCCATTTGGGCTCGAGCTTTTTCTTTTTCTTATCCAGCAGACGTAGAACTAGTTCGCCAACGTTATAAGTTTTGGCCCGTACTTCTCTACTTTGGTATCTGCGAGCCTGTTGCTGATAAAATGCGGAACGGGCTTTGGCTACGTCGCGCTCCTCCTCCAGGGTGTCCAGACTGTCCTGCTGATCGAGCTCGGCTTCTCTTTCTTCGTACATGCGCACTTGAGGTGATTCATGAATTATGTCACAGGGCAAGACTGCCTCTGCGCCGTACACCATAAAGAAGGGTGTTTATCCGGTACTACGATTCGGCATGGTCCGCAGCCCCTAGAGTACGGAGTCGAGCTCCTCTACCCAGTACGTGTTGGACTCTGTTAAGGAACGCAGTAATCTGGGTTTAATGCCGCTCATTATAAGACCGTTTGCTGCTCGACTTGGCTGTTGGTTTGTGGGTGATGGACTGAAGCATAATCAAGCTTGATGCCCATTTTGCTGCACCAGAGTTTTACCTCATCGGCTGTGAAGTCTGTGCCGTTGTCAGTGATGATGCTGTGGGGGACGCCATAACGGTGTACGACCCCAGATATGAAGTCCATCACTGGTCCAGATTCGGCTGTTTTAACAGGCTTGGCCTCTATCCATTTGGTGAATTTATCCACCATGACCAGTAAGTATTTTTTCTTGTGGGTTCCCCCTTTAAGGGGTCCAACCATGTCAAGCCCCCAGACCAGGAAGGGCCACGTAATGGGGATTGTTTGGAGGGTGGTCGGTGGCATGTGGCTTTGATTTGCAAAAAGCTGGCAACCGACGCAATGTTGGACCAAGTCCTGTGCATCTGCTCGGGCCGTTGGCCAATAGAATCATGTACGGAAGGCCTTGCTTACAAGAGCCCGGTCTGCGGCATGGTGACCACCGAGTCCGGCATGAATTTCAGCCAGAAGCTTCCGCCCTTCCTCTTCAGAGATGCACCTTTGAAGGACTCCGGTGTTGCTTTTCTTATAAAGATCTCCCTCATGGACCTTATAGGCTTTAGATCGCCGCACTATGCAGCGTGCCTCATTTTGGTCCTCGGGGAGTTCCTGCCTAGTTAGGTAGGCCAGGAATGGTTCTGTCCACGGGGTGATGACGGCCATTATAACGTGGGCTGAAGATGTTATTTCGGTGGCAGAGCCTCTGATTATGTCAGAGTGTTCGGTATCGGGCATTGCGGTTGGGTCCGGGTTGTTATTGCTGGGTTCCCCTTCCCATACCACGGATGGCTTGAACAGCCTCTCCAAAAAGATGTTGGGGGGACTGCATCGCGTTTTTCACCGATGCATGCGAGGACATCTGCCGCCTGATTGTTTTCCCGGGCTACATGGTGAAATTTGAGCCCCTCGAACCGAGCTGACATTTTTAGGACGGCGTTGCGATACCCGCCATTTTCGGATACTTGGCATCAAAGTCTCCATTTATTTGGGATATTGCGAGGTTCGGATCCCCCCGCACCTCTAGGCGTTGAATGCCCATGGATACTGCCATTCGGAGACCATGTAAAAGGGCCTCATATTCGGCTGCGTTGTTGGAGTCCGTATACATTATCTGGAGTACATATTGAACTGTATCTCCGGTTGGGGACGTCAAAACGACGCCAGCCCCCAGACCAGCCAACATTTTGGAGCCGTCGAAGTACATGATCCATTTGGAATACGTGTCGTACTCTTTAGGGAGTTCGGCTTCCGTCCATTCGGCGACAAAGTCGGCCGGTACTTGCGACTTAATGGCTCGTCGTGGCTTGTAAGTTATGTCGAACGGGAGGAGCTCAATGGCCCATTTGGCAATCCGGCCCGTGGCGTCGCGGTTGTTTATAATATCATTAAGTGGCACTTCCGAGGCTAATGTTATCGAACACTCTTGAAAGTAGTGTCGCAGTTTCCGGGATGCCATGAATACCGCGTATGCTATCTTTTGATAATGCGGGTACCGTGACTTGCATGGAGTAAGGACAGTGGATACAGAGTATACCGGCTTTTGAAGAGGGAATTTATGACTGTCGGTTTCTCATTCGACGACGAGCATTGTGCTCACAACTTGATGGGTTGCCGCAATGTATAACAGCATTGGTTCGCCAATTTTTGGCGCGGCCAGGACTGGGTTGGTTGCTAATATGGATTTTATTTCTTCCAATCCGGTTGTGGCGGCATCCGTCCACTCGAAGTGTTCGGTGCGCCGTAGGAGGCGATAAAGAGGTAATGCCTTTTCTCCCAGGCGGGAGATAAAGCAGCTTAGAGCCGCCACGCATCCGGTTAATTTCTGGATTTGTTTGAGGTCTATTGGGATATCCAACTGTGACAGAGCTCGGATCTTGGCCGGATTTGCTTCGATTCCTCTGCCGGATACAATGAAGCCCAGGAGCTTTCCGGCAGGCACGCCGAAAACGCATTTTCCGGGTTGAGCTTGATGTCATATATTCGGAGGTTATCAAATGTGAGTCTCAAGTCGTCTACTAGAGAGTCAACATGCTTGGTTTTGACGACCACATCATCTACGTATGCCTCCACTATTTTGCCGATCTGGTTTGCCAGACATGTCTGAATCATGCGCTGATATGTTGCGCCGACGTTTTTGAGCCCAAAGGGCATTGTGTTGAAGCAGAAGGAGCCGTATGGTGTGATGAATGTCGTTGCGGCTTGGTCGGGCTCCGCCATCTTAATTTGGTGGTAGCCGGAGTATGCGTCGAGGAAACACAATGAGTCGTGTCCTGTGGTAGCATCGATAATTTGATCGATGCGGGGGAGGGGGAAGGGATCCTTTGGGCAGGCCTTGTTGAGGTCCTTGAAATCGACGCACAGGCGCCACGATTTATCCTTCTTTCGTACCATCACCAGGTTTGCTAGCCAGTCCGGGTGTTTTATTTCTCTAATGAATCCGGCCTCCAATAACTTGGCTAGTTCCTCTCCTATAGCTTGTCTCTTAGGTTCAGAGAAACGCCGAAGAGCCTGCTTGACCGGCTTGAATCCTTTTAGGATATTGAGGCTGTTCTCGGCTAGCCTGCGTGGGATTCCTGCCATATCTGAGGGATGCCAGGTGAATATGTCCCAATTCTCGCGCAGGAAATCTCGTAGTGCGGCGTCCATGGCGGGGCTTAACCGTGCCCCGATAGTGGCTGTTTTTGTAGGGACCGTTGGATGGACTTGGATTTTGACTGTTTCATCTGCTAGTTTAAAGGACGTAGACTTGGATCTCTTATCAAGTATCACATCGTCCCTATCCACCATGGAGCGCAGCGCAGTCAGTTCCTCGGCCGCGAGGGCTTCGGATAATGCCTCGAGGGCTAGTGCGGCTGTTTTGTTTTCGGCGCGGAGTGCTGTGTCTGGATCACTGGCGAGAGTGATGATTCCATTGGTCCCGGGCATTTTGAGCTTCATGTACCCGTAATGGGGTACGGCTTGGAAGATTGTGAACGCCTACCGTCCTAAAAGAGCGTGATAACCACTACTGAATGGGGCCACTTGGAATGTAATTTCTTCGGACCTGTAATTATCCAGTGTGCCGAATACCACATCTAGTGTGATTTCCCAGCACAGCGTGCTTCCCGACTGGGGATGATTCCTCTAAAGGTTGTGCTACTTTGCTCAATGCGGTTCCAGTCTATTTCCATCTTTTGAAGAGTTTCCTCATAGATGAGGTTCAATCCACTGCCGCCGTCCATGAGTACTTTGGTGAGTCGAAAGCCGTCCACGATTGGGCTGAGGACTAGTGCAGCTGGTGCTTGGGCTGTTCGGAATTTAGGTTCATCACTGGCATTGAAGGTGATAGCCGTGTCACTCCATTGATTTATTGCTGCCACATGGCAGATTTCGGCAATGCTGCGGAGTGTTCGCTTGCGTCTATTATTTGATGCAAAGGTCTCAAAGACTGTTAATACCGTATTGCTATCCGTGGGATGGTGCTCTGCGGCATCTGGGATGAGAAGATCCTCACCGCTTTTAGCCACCTGCCGGAGTATCCAACATGCTCTAAGGTTGTGTGTTGGTATGGTATCCGCCGTACTATGAATTTTGCAGGGGCCGTTAAGCCATCCCTCCAATACGGTTCCATGCCCTGCATAGGATTTTTGTTTCTTGGCAACTAGCTCGGGTGTCTTATGATAGTGCACCCTTTTACTTCGGACTAGGTGTATATTTGGAGCCGGATTATCCCAAAATTTCGTTTCGGTTTTCCAGGCGCTTTCCATCGCACAGTACTTTCGCACTATGGATGCCAAGTCAGCGAAGCGTGATATGTCACGGCGACTTAAGGCATTAAGGATCCCCTTGTCCGTGCAATTATTGCAGAAAGTGAGATTGCATCTTCCTCACGACAGTCCTAAACCTTGTTCAAACAAGGAGGAATCTGGCCCAATAATGATGTACTGTTTCATGGGGCTCTTGTCTGATGTTGGAAAGATCATTTATGTCTGGGTGGGTGGGTGGATTTGAGTCCGAATCCTACCCGATCTGAGACCCAGGGGCCGAGGCGTTTCCAATCTTGGAAGTTCGAGTTCCAGAGTGTTACCCGATAAATTTGGCCCGCTGCCTGATTCTAGGTTCAGGGCTTTGGTAATGTCCTCCCGTAAGCGGGTATCCGGCTCAGAGAGCTCAGGAATCTGGACATAGTTAGTCCTCAAAATAGAGGAAGAGTTGTCGCATTGTTCCTCCACCACCGCAACGTGGTGGGTGACCGGTGGAGAGTTAATCTCCCTTTGATCGGGTTTAAGCCCAATCCGATCATAGTTTGTAGCGACTCCCAAGGCGGCGATGCGATCCAAGAGTTCATTTAGGGAAGAGAGATCCATTGGATCCATCTACTCGGCGACTTCCGAGCCGACGTGGAGGCTGTTTTTGATGACCCGAGAAGTCATCATCGATGCAGCGGCCGAACAGGCAGTCATGACGAAACTGCCTAGACGGAGAGTTTGGCCGACAGCCAGAGCTCCCCCGGCGGTGATGTTGCTTTTAACAACAAGACGAGGCATCCTTCCTTACGGCGACGCCACAGAGGAACTCTCAATGAAAGCACCAATGTCGGTGTCAAAACCGGCGGATCTCGGGTAGGGGGTCCCGAACTGTGTGTCTAAGGCGGATGGTAACAGGAGGCAGGGAACACGATGTTTTACCCAGGTTCGGGCCCTCTTGATGGAGGTAAAACCCTATGTCCTGCTTGATTTATTCTTGATTATATGAGTATTACAAGAGTTGATCTACCACGAGATCGAAGAGGCTAAACCCTAGAAGCTAGTCTATGGTATGATTGTATGTCCTACGGACTAAAACCCTCCAGTTTATATAGACACCAAAGGGGGCTAGGGTTACACAAGGCCGGTTACAAAGGAGGAGATATACACATCCGTATTGCCTAGCTTGCCTTCCATGCCAAGTAGAGTCCCATCCGGACACGAGACGAAATCTTCAATCTTGTATCTTCATAGTCCAACAGTCCGGCCAAAGGATATAATCCGGCTGTCCGGATACCCCCTAATCCAGGACTCCCTTAGTGGTCTTTCGTGATTTGACGACTCATTTACTTGCTTCGGCGCTACGACCGAGGAGGACCCAGAAAACACGCGGTAGGGCGTCCCACGTCAGGAAGAATATATGCGTGCACCACCCGGGAGGACCCCGAAACCGCGCGGTAGGGTGTGCCCCATCTCGGCACGGAGGAAAAATGTGCATGTAAGAATATACTGTATCAGACGTAGTAGAGTACCTATGGTTCGACCTCGGGACCCAGCCAGTCAGTTGAAAACACCCCACTAGCCACACAGCTTCATCATGCAAACGTGGCACGGAGGATAGATGTGGTTAGCTCCGTCTCGACCAGCCACAACGTCTCTTGTTCTGGGTGATTCTTTTATTTTTCCAAGTTTTTTTAGTTGTAATAACACCACGGCAAGCTAGCGCCGCTCTTCGTGTGTGCCCGTGCAAAGGTTAGACGATGGAGAGAAGAGAGATTGAGATCGCAGACCTGGGACCCACCAGTAAGTGAGATAACGGTCATGCACGTGTTGACGAGGCACTCCCTCTACTCTACTCGACGCAAGTACTGTATAAAATCAAGTTATGGGACAAAGCCAACAACTATTCATTTTTTCAAGCTATCGACTTACGCTTTGTAGTCTAGGTTGCCAGTTCGAATCTCGTCTTTCAGATTTGTTAGTTTTAGGTCCAAATTTGATTAATGACAAGTGGGACCCCCGTGTGTTGTTCCGATATTTCAGTGTAGGATGGTTTTTTTGAACAAACACTTTGCGCGGTTAGACAAGTAACGGCACGAATTACACGTTTTTTGCAAGTTTACGAACAAAAATGACAGCGGCATAGAATATCACATCCACCCCGCAGCTTAGATACTATGGTGATACGAGTTTTTACACCATTGGAAGTGAGATCCAATGGCTTGGGAGTAGTCTTTGTAATTATGCGCAATTTCCAAACTCTCCAAAGGTTTTTTTGCAAATAAAACATTCAGGCCTCGTGTGTGCCGCTGCATCTTCGATCCAACGGCTCCCGGTGCTCATATTAGGTGCTCCCGTAGCTTAATTACCCGCTACGGTGATTGGAGTAGTTGTGGGCCGAATGCTACGAAAATATAATCTAAACCGACCGGAATAAATGCCTACACAAATTAATCCAAGGTTGGAGTGCCCCTCGCAATGTAAATAGCTCCGGCTTTGCGAGGGATGGAGAGGTAGTAGCTTCAACGCGTGGAAGATACGGTGTGAGAAAGCGAGGTCAATCGAGAGACATATAGATAGAGAGACAAAGTGAGTGTGGTCCGACATTCATTGAACAAATATATATGCTCTGGAGAGATATTGTCCGATTGAGCTTTTTGGCAAGGGTGAGGGCTGTAAGATAGAGCTTGAGAGATGATCCAGTCACAGACGTGTAGATATATTTTGTGCGTGAGAGGAAGCAAGGTCAACCGATCACATAGGGTCGCCGTGCGATCGAAAGAGTGAGACGGGTTGGAGAGAGTGACCTAGATAGACGATGTGCGTGAGAGAGTATACAATGTGAATAGGTCGAATTGGGCTCAACATGGTGATATATCGTTTTTGTCCGAGAAAGAGCGAGGTCAATCGAGACATACGGAGAGAGAGAGAGAGAGAGATTGAGTGAGCGTGGCCCACCATGAGGTCGAAAGAGTGGTGGCGGCTTGGATGGACTGACCTAGATAGACAATCTGCGTGAGAGAGTATAGAGTGTGTCGATCGAGGCCCGAACAGGGAGATATATCATTTGTGTGTGAAAGAAAACGAGGTTAAACGAGACTCAGATAAAGAGAGCGAGATTGAGCGAGTGTGGCCCGCCGTGTGGAAGAAAGAGTGAGACAGTCTCGAGGGAGTGACCTAGATATACAACGTGCGTGCGTGCGCATGCACGAGAGGTTGGGGGGCTAGATAGGCAATGCATGTATTTAGCGCGAGAGGGTGAGAGGGAGAGGGGGGAGAGAGAGAGCTCGGCATGGGGTGCAATGGCGGGTGTGTGAGGTAAATACATTTGGTAACAGAGTGGAAAAAGGGGTTGTGTAGTTGAGAGACTAAGAGATCGAAACATGGAGAGAAAGAATGAACGTGTGTTGGAAACCGATAGCTTCCTAAGGTGGTTAGGAGAGGAAGATTGACCGATACAGGAAGTATGTAGGGTTTGTGCGGGGGGGGGGGGCTAAAAACAACATTTGAATGTACATAGTACGAGACTTAATATCGATGTTTCAATTCGGTGTACATTGTAAGATTTGAACCGAGGACCAGGCATACGGGTAATTATTTCGAATTCGTGCCATACTAAGTTTCGAAAAGTTGACATTGACTCAGTTTGTTGTGCTATTTTGTAGGTCATATGTTTGAATCCATCCAAAAGTTTTCTCACTACCATGGTGTTCATCATATACATATGAATTTGTATTAAAAAAGTAGCGTGGATACAGTGAAATGCGAAATCCACGTTAGAATTGGAGATCGCTACGTGACACACACTCTAATTCAAATAACTAACTACGTGACACACACTCTAATTCAAATAACTAATTATGTGACACACACTCTAATCCACGTTAGCGTGGGTACCGTTTCGATTTTTTTTCAAATAACTCCTCATTAATTAATTTATAGTACTCCCTCTGTTCACTTTTATAAGACCTTGAAGACATTTCAGACAATGTGCAAAACAGTTCATTTTAAGTTGTCTGAAACGACTTACAAAAGTGAACGGATGGAGTATCTCGTTTCGAATGACTAATTATTGCAAGGAAAACACGGGCATGGTAATACATACAGATTCGTTTGCAAATGAAAGAAGATTCGTTTGCATTCTCAAATGTAGGCGCACCAGGCAAACCAGGGTCGTGTCGGGGTGGACGCTGCTTCGGTGCCTTAAAGGCAACTGCCTTTGGGTCACTGACATGTGGGCCAGCCACCTGTTGGGCCCATATGTCATGGACACAAAGGCAGGTGCCTTAAGGCACCGAAGCATAGTCCTGTCGGGGTGGTCGCGTGTGTCGGACGGACGCGTAGCACCCAGCCACCCACCCCCTCCCCCCCAAAAAAGGACGACGACAATATAAGTTCGCGCTTCCACGTTTCGGATTGAAATATCTGGCGGCCCCAATTCCAGCCCTGCAAAATCTCTCTTCTCCACCGTCCCCTTCCGCGCCCAGATTGCTCAAATCCCTAATTCGCCGCCAACCCTCGAATCGCCCCTCGTCTCGTCTCTTTCCCCACCGTTCCCCACCTCTGTGCCGGACGACGACGACGAAGACGACGGTCGCGCTTCACCACCGCACCGGAGCTACCTCATCTACGCCCTCGTCCACCGCACCGGGTGGTCCACCGACAACGTCGGCCGCCGCAACCGACGTGCCTCACAGACACCGAGTTCCACCGCATCAGGTGCGCTTCACCGACGCCGTCTCCCAGCTCACCGGGGCTACTTCACCGAGCACATCGTCGCACCTCCGCCCCCCGAGGCCGTTGGGGCTTCACCAACGGTCTCGTCCACCGCATCGTAGCGCTCCGCTGCCACTCAAGATCTGCATCCGTGCGCGGCCAGCCAACGCCAGCGCATCACCCTCAACGGCTCTGAAGTGACCCGCACTCTAGCTAGGCGAGCATGCCCAAACGCCGGCCCGAACTAGGTATCCACACATCACTCCCTTGTGCACTGTTCCGACGATGTTTGGATATCCTTTCACTGCTCTCTTAGCTTACACGCCTATGCAACTCTGACCTTAACTCTTATTTCTTCTGGAGATATCATCTGAAACAAGCAAATCCATATTTTAGCGAAGCATGACGGCGCTACGGGATCTGGTACACATCCTGCACACCCGTATAACCTTGTAAGTATCTGTCCTCCGGTACAACATCAAGGTCGATTCCTCTTATTTGATCAACCATTCGCCGTGTCAAAAATGCAGAGGGGGATGCAAGGAGCACAAGGCCTGCACATCCAAGCAAGTGGTAACATGGACTTGTACATGGAACATCCCAAGCGCAAGCAGAGCTGCAGTGAGCCTGTACAACGAGCTAGCGTAAGTCCCTGCATTTCATTTAATTCGTACTGGCATTCGTGTATGATTTGTGTGCAGTGGCTGATCCACGAATTCAAGTTACCAGGGGCGAACATTTAACTTAAAAAATACGAAGGCACTTGCACTCCGGAAATCAACATAACTTGAGAAATGTGAAGCTACATGCACTTTGAAAACCAGCTAATGATCCAAAGTAGTTCAGATTATAAACACTAAATGATGCAAGCACCAAAAAACACAAAATGCAACATGGTGTACAAGGACTACAAACATGGTCTGTACCTGCTTGAATTATTCGTTCTCTGGCTGAAAATATCGAAGTGTAATTGCACGTATAACCAGTGCGCAAACTGCATATCAATATATCTATCCTGCACAAGTATGCCAATAGTTTCAAACAACAGATTAGAAAAGTATTTATGCTATGTTGTCATGATACGGGGACTTTCTGGTAGATGGCCTCGACGTTTCCTCAAGCTATGAAAATGCACTATAATTTGCTTGTCATCAATGCCTGCAAATCTCTGTCTCTCTCAACATAGTAGATCATCATTAGACACTAAATCCTTCAATGAGCTTGCAAAATGCTTGCATTAGATCCCTCATTAGACACTATATGTTCATCACCAGGAGCATGTAAAATGTTTGCATCAAATCCTTCATTAGCAGTCTGTTCATTAGACACTTCAGGCTCAAGAACAACATGAGCTTGTATGTTTGCACCGGAAACTTGATTAGATACATCAGATTCAGTCAGTTCAGTATTGATTGGGGGAGTTATAAAATAAGTAGAAATTGGTTTCATTTTCTCATAGATTCCCTACATACAAGCAGTTTTACAACACCGTCAGGTTTAACTATTGGCCAGAAATTGAAGAGTTGAATTAGATATAATCAGGGATGTGATGTACCTGCTCGTTGCGCATGCTACTCTTGCAAGCTGCGACTGTCCGTTTGCGCAAGCTCGATGCCATGCCCGTGCTGCCGCCGCTGCCTCCCACGCAGGCTACACCCAGGGTTGGATCTTCATCTTCTTGTCCTTCCGTTCGCTTGAAGCCCGGCGACCGCCCTCCAACGAGGGCGCGAGGAAGTGCTGTGTCGGTCTGTCCAGCGGCGGCTAGGTTAGGAGCGAACCAGACTGGAGGCTGGAGCGAATGAATTGGGATTTTTCCTGCTGTCGATCGATATGGGAGGCGCTCGTTTGGGCCGCGAGCCTGCTATAGGGCCTGCCTTGCACTTATGTTATTGGCCCATCCAAATTGAAACATTTTTCTTCATTTTTTACATTGCCTGCTCGTGCGTTGGGACGAACAAAACTAGCATGGGCCAACCTGGACGACTCAAACTAGGTGCACACTTTCCAGCCACCTGAGGCGGCCGCCCATACCAGCCCCTATGGTGGCGTCGCCCCTTTTTGCGTGTATGATTGGATAGTGAAAAATATTCCAGTGGCGCTTTTGATTTACCCACAGAATGGTTGAATTGCTTGTTTCTATGAACTGAGTTCGCCAATAATGTGAAGGATGCCAGTCTTTTCATCCTATTGTAGATTGCTTAGATCTCGATATGCCAAAAGTAATCGCATGAAATATACAGTAAAAGCCAGTGTGATGTGTTTGGCTACAACTAGTCTGACTACACGTCCTCATATAACATATCAAGGACGCACCATCTTACCAGATTAACCATTCGACTTACCCATGCAGTGTGGGAAGAAAGAAGTATTGGGACTGCGTATCCAAGCAATTGATGCCATGGACTCCTTCGTACAACCTTGTAAGCGAAAAAGAAGTTGCAGTGTGCCTGTACAAAGAACTAGCGTAAGTTCAGTTACCTGCTTCTCGGAATTTTAGTTAGCCACTTATTGCAAAATTGTTCAATTATGTTGCTTGGCTTAATTTAGTTTGCTACTGATTACATAATGGCACAGCCTGTTAATCATATTGTAGACTGCGCCTATCTATGTGTTTGATACTTACTGTTAAGAATTACCTGTTTGCCTTAACTTAAATATCTACTTGTTTGTTTAACTGCTTTGCTGCTGCAACAGCGGGTTACAATGATGTTAATAACTACTTTTCAGCATCCAATTGAAACTCTTTAATTCCTTGTTTGTTTAACTGGTTTGCTGTTATAACTCCCAGTTGAGATGTTTTGCTAACTTCAACTTTTCTGAATCCAATCGGAACTTTAATGGCAAAACAGGTTAGCCCAAGATCAAAGAGCGAGGTCCCCATGGACGTTGCATCATCCCACAGCAGTGGCACCGGCCCAATCGTGCATTATGAATTGCCAACTGCTGATGCTCTAGAGGCTAAACTAGTGGTAGAAAGAGATTCTGCTTCTACACTTAGAGATGAAGTTGACATGTTGAGGAAGCAAATAGCACAATCACAAGCAGTACTCAAGACAACCATTAAATATTTGGTGGATTTCAAAACGAAGCAAGCTGAGACTGACCAGATTGTTAAGGTCCTGAAGGAAAAAAGGAAATTAAATTCCTACTTGGTAAATCATAGGTGAAATGTTCTTTCCATAGTTGAATAACCTTTGTGTTGTCTGTCATGTAATCAATCAAACCATTTGTTTTAGAGATCATGTAATAATTGTTTTTTTGATTTTTTTGTTTGTAATTTTATTTGAGCACAAGTCTGTATTAATTGATAATCGGACCTATAAATATGCCAATCGGGTTGAATGTGCATTCAGCAATAGTAGTATAGATGGACCATAAGTGGCACGCATCGGAAAGGGCCAAGATGCTGGCTAAAAAAAGGATGTTGTTGTAGCCAAAAAAAAGTACAGCGGCCTGGCTTATGTATGTTAGTTGATATTATTGATCCATATACTCTATAAGTGTTTATATGTTTGTTAGTTCCGTACATTCTTGGTTGATTGACTCGGTATTTGAATCTTGATACATCGCTTGTGTACATATCTAAATGGGAGTACACATTATATTGTGTGTGACATTTGAGTTGGACATGAAGTGTTCCAAATATTTGAATTCACCTTAAACTGGATTCTAGTTTCTGAATTTGAGTATTGGCATTTGTAAACTATATTCATATATGATAGTGGAATACATCTTTGTCGTCCTTTTGAAGATATATAAAAACACATAGAATGATTTATAAAGATTCATATAGGAATACAAAATGGATTCGAATTTAGTTGCCAGGGTAAACGTGGATGCTTATTGTCCCAAAATTCGAAAGAAACAGCAAAATGTCCACTCCCACATCGGCTGCCCGAAGCCAAGTGTTTGGGAGATGGAAATTACTGTCTACCCACTACATGGACAATCCATCGGCTCGATTTCCATTGCTCTGAGCCCATTCCGACATGGTGGGTGTCAAACATGGGCGGCAAAACTCATTTGATTCAAGCTCGTCCGAAAGACCTCTATTTCTCCCTCCATTCCCCATTCATACACGGTGGGCAGCAAAACACCCTCTCCTCGTCTGAAATAGATGTAGGCTAATATTTTAAATAGGGGCAGATGTGTAACTTCCATCAGACGTGACACAACCACCCTACATGTCAGCCCCGTTCATACACCATGGGCGCCAACCATGGGCGGCAAAACACCCTCTCCTCGCCTGAAATAGTTACCGGCAAATATTTGGGAGATGCAATATTACCGTCCTATCCCCAATCGACGAGACGTCCAAATTTGAAATGGGGGATAAGTTC
The DNA here is from genome assembly GCF_018294505.1 of Triticum aestivum. Lineage (NCBI taxonomy): Eukaryota > Viridiplantae > Streptophyta > Magnoliopsida > Poales > Poaceae > Triticum > Triticum aestivum. The sequence continues at coordinate 261,047,627 of NC_057809.1, read as the reverse complement.
GTAACTTTCCCATATTTCATACAGGCGCGTCCCAAAAACATGGTTCCCCGTACCTCTCCCTCCATTTTCCCATTCATACACCGTCCGCGCTAGAACACCCCATTCCCACACCAGCCTCCGTCCGCCACCCATCCATCGTCGTCGTCCTCCACCACATCCATCGCCACCGTCCTCCACCATGCCGGAGTGCCTACCAAGAACGCATCGTCCACTACTAGAGATGGACGTTTCTCATCCACGGCGACGGACCAATAGCCTTGCATCGCGTCCTCTCGCTTCATCGGCGCCGTCGTCCTCTTTGCCGGGGCCGCTCACACGACCTTCTCTTCCACCGCAACGGGACTTATCCCCCGATGCACCCGTCTACCGTCGCAGATCTGCTTCAACGCCACCGACAGCCATCGCACCCCCGATGCCTACACGGCGCCGCAAGAGAGGTGGTACTTCATATCTCCTCAACTTTTTGATCTCAACCAGAAAATAGATCTTAACTTGGTTACTCTACTTTCTTTTCAGCTCTTAGAATTTAGTTCTTAGTTCGAAGCAAACAATGGATGCTAAATATCATTTCTCCGGTTTGCAGCTTCAAATCTGCCATGGCACAGCCATAATACGGTTTAATTGATCATGCTTAGGGTTTAATTGATCATGTTGGTTCCGTGGTGGTTTCTTTAATAGAAATCAGAGGGGAAACCCTCTTTTGCTAAAAAATATATGCTTAGAGTTTCCCCCTTTTATGATCACTATACGATCAGAATACATGCTTCGTGTCATAATAACACTGCTCCACCCATCAAGCTAAACAAGCTTAGTTGTTCAAATACGAATCTGATATTATTAAAACAGAGTTGTTTAATTGGTCAGCTAAATGTTCCTAAATTAGTTTCGAAAATGCATGTTCGCCGCTCGGGTGTGTATCTCTGTGTGTGGTCTGGTCAGCACGGTTGGGGAGGTGAACTTTGCATATGCAGGGGTTTATAGGGAGACACTCTCCGAGTTGAAACCGCAATGCATTCCATAGATAATCTGACTACTTTTTATGTTTTCATGAATCTCAGATTCTGAACAGCATCATAATGATTATGAGCTTGCGCGCATGAAAAGAATAAAGCAGAACAATGCCATGGCTGTCAAACTTGGCATTAAGGGACTGAAATCAAGTCTGGATGCAATGCAATGCAAACACTCTCCACCTACAGATTCATGCTCAGAATATGATCCTAACAGTGATTCTGAGCTAGAGGGAGACCTAAGTCAATGTAGCTCCCTAGTGGAGGAGTCAGAGGAAGATGCCCTATCTTATTCACCCATCAAGGTACTTGCTCTAACTTTCCAAGGTTACATTGCTCGCACATATCTTGCAACTGATGCTTTGCATTGCTTCTACTTTGTTGAACTGCCATTAGCTTAGTTTACACATCGTGTATGTGAATACGCCCTGCCTATCCATTTTCAGTACATATTCCATCTGTCATCATACCATATTTATCCATTCAAATGTTGTTCTTGTGTATCAGACGTTCAAAAGGAAGAGGGCGATTGCTGATCGTGGAGGAGCACAAGCAAAGTATTTGGAAAAGGTAGTGGCACCTGATAAATCAAATAGCCCATTAGGTGTAGTTGCAATATCACCTGACCCACAAAATACCCCAACTCTAGCAGACTCTAGCCCTACTACACTGGTCATTTCTGATGCCCCAACTCAGCAGACCCCAACTGCAGCAAACAGTATGATTATGCCAGTTGACATAGCACCAGCTGTACGACGCAAAACCCCCATTCCAGCAAAGAGTACACCAAATCCAGTTGCCAAATCCCTTTTCGAACCAGAGAGAGCCCCAATTGCAGCAAATAGGACCCCTGTTCCATTTCTTCCCAGTTTAGAAGACGAAGCTTATGTTGTTGTCAGGAACTTTGTGCGCATCTTTCCTTCATGGAAAGATTATACCGCAGACACAGAACAATTTCCAGTCTTCCTCCGCAACTTACGCGTAAGTAATGTACTAATGTTATTCATGGTCATTACTGCATATGTTTCTGCTGACAGAAGACACAAGATTTCATTATTTTAAATAGGCGAGGCGCAAACTGGATTGTGATGACGAGCAAGGGTTGGTTGCGCTTTTCAAGCACTCATTGATGAAGTATCGTTCCTACCTGAGGCAAGCGCACTTCGATGGAAGCCTCTGAACGAAATTTCTGTAAAGTCTCCGGTGCTACATTTATCCGACGGTGACTGGAATAATCTTGTTACACATTGGTCTCGGCTGCAGCGTAAGGTACTGTCTATGATATCACATCACAATTTGAACTACATTTCTGCATTTGCCTTAATGTCTCACTTGTATGAAAACTGTTAGCAGAAGAACATTCATTCTCAAGGGACCACAGAATCTCGCAACTATACTGCACACTGCATTGCTCTTGTGAGTACCTCTTGCCCTGTATGACCATACTTACTTTCATAGCTGTTTGATTATGTAGCATCACTGCACATGTTAGCCTCGTAATCGTCCATTTGGTGGACATTATAAGATCCGTATGGACTCTTACATAAATTTAGAATCAACCCAATGCTTTTGAAGAGGTTTAGCTCTGCAGTCCTCTTGTAAGGACTGAACGTGGTCTATCACTGTACTTACATTAACAGCTACTCCCTCCGTCCCATAATATAAGAACGTTTTGTACAGTACACCAGTGTTCAAAACACTCTTGTATTATGGGAAGAGGGATTGGTTCATTTTGTAGCATTCTGCATCTTATCTCCCTCGCCCACCATTTACTAAAAAAGATCAGATCTATATTTAATCTTACCAACAAGTAGAATACACAGACAATGCCAGTGCAGAAGTGTAGCCCATTGCTCTTGTCAGTACATTTTGTCCTGTAACGCTTGTACTTCCAGGGATTGGTAGTTGATTATGTAGCATCAATCTGCATCTTATCTTCATTATCCTCTATCCCTTCCAGTATTATCATATCTATAATTACTCTCTACAAAATGTAGAGTACAGGCAATGCTTATGAAGAAGATTTTGTGCTGAAATTCTTGAGTTATCCTTCCCTTGCCATGGAGAAGGGCATTATAAAGCCGGTGTTAACTGTTAATGTAAGTCAGTCCTTCTAAAGCCTTTATCCTCAACTGCTGTTTAATTTGCTCATACTCCCTATCGTTTACTGCTGTTTAGTTTGCTGTTTCTACCAAAATGCATGTTCGTAAGAACCGTAAGTTCTAAGTTTTACTTGTAAAACCAAATTCCTTATTCATACCATGCACATTACTTAATACTCCCTATATGTATGCTTGTTTTTGTGGATCTATAATCCAGTGTGTGGTGAAGCAGCCCACGTTTGCACCTTGTCATCTCCTGTTTTATCTTACTGATGTGGCTGATGATATGAACAACATGCCATGCACATTATCCAAAATAGATACAATGATTTTCTTTGCCCTTCATCTATGCTTGTTATGTTGACATGGTAATCCAGTAGTGTGGTGAAGCTCCCCGCATTATGAACAATGCCAAATTATGCTATTGATATTTTGAACATACTCTTTATTTTCTAATTTGAAATTGGATAGAATTGACAGAACAGTTATCATCTTTGTTTATACACGTGCAAAACCTGTCATCTCTCTGCTTTGTTTCAGGGTGATATGCCTGATGGCATGCACAAGTCTGCTGAAGGCTGTGAGACAAACCCAACATATATTGCAGCAAAGAAGGCAAAACATCTTGAAGATAGCGAGACAACCCCAAAGTCTTGTCTTGATGCAGTGTTCAAGTTACTTGAGACTAACAGTCAGACAAGCTCACAGAATTCGTTGTCTGAATCAGTTCGACTTCTTCAGTCCCAAGTTCTAGCAGAAAGGCATTCTGCAACTCAACTTCGACTTGAAGTCCTATCTCTAAGAAAGATTGCGGAGAACACCAATGAGAACCTCATCGCTAAACAGCTACACCTGGAAGCTATGACCGACATGCTAGGCCGGTCTCACAGCCTTGCTCAGCAGCTTGCGCAGCAGTTCCCCCGCAAGGCTAACCTTTCTTGAACTGTCTTGGAAGTGGTCTCGGTTCAGTATTATTTTGTTACGCTGCAATGGTGCCCAGTTTTTGTAATCTGCTTCTTCGTTGCGCTTTATGATCACTGGTGGCGAACTTTGATGCCCAGTGGATGTAATATACCTTAAATCCTTTATTGTGTAGTGTAGGTTTATTCTTAGTTACTATGTCAGTAATTTCTTTATTGTATAGAGTAGGTTTGTTCTTAATTCCTACTAGTTACGCAGCAGCCCGAAATGAACCCCGGCCCATGATTGTGCGAATCAAATCACGGGCTTTTAACAGGCCAAAATTGTCTGGGTCCTTGTTTGGCCCAATCAGATATCGGCTGCGAGCAGGCCGGATGCAAACCGGGCCGTAGTTAGGCCCAACTATATGACGGGCTTTTAACAGGCCGAAATTAATATAGGGCCGAAATGTTAAACGGGCCCTTAACAGGCCAAAACTAATATCAGTCCGAATTACTAAGTGGGCCTTTAGCAAGTGGGCCCAAAAGCATAGTGTCCAGTTGACGGGCCGAATCTGATATGGGCCATAATTGAGCCCAAAGCCTCTTAAAGGGCCGGACCTGATCTGGGCCGTAATTTGGCCCAAAACGTGGTAGGATTTTAACGGGCCGGATCTCATATGGGCCACTATTAGGCCCGGAGCGTGGCAGGCCATTAATGGACCGGATCAAATATGGGCCGGCATTTGGCCCAAAACATGGCAGCCAGTTAATGGGCCGGCCTACTAGGGTCCTCAAATCTTGTGGGCCTACAGCTGGGCCGGCCCATTAATGTCGGCGAAATCTCGTGGGCCTTTAGCTGGGCCAGCCCATTATGACCCGCAAGAATCTTGTGGGCCTTTACCTGGGCCGGCCCATTATGGCACAAAAAAATCTTGTGGGCCTTTACCTGGGCCGGCCCATTATGGCCCGCAAAATCTTGTGGGCCTTTAGCTGGGCCAGCCCATTATGGTCCGCAAAATTTCGTGGGCCTTTAGCTGGGCCGGCCCATTATGGTCCGCAAAATCTTGTGGGCCTCTAGTTGGGCCGGCCCATTTAAACTTGTTGGGCCGTGCCACGTGTCGACGTATCATAGGCGCCTTCTGTCCAGTGAGTGGATGACATATGTCCTGACGATGAGCCGACACGTGTTTCCTCTAGCCAATGATGATTTTACACGTGGAAAATCCCCATTGGTCGGGGCTGTTAACGGGTTATCGGATCCAAAACCAGACCCAATAGCTTAACGGTGTTCTGTTACGGTGGATGCCACGTGTCGGTCACCCTTGGCGAAAGCACTTCTGTGACGCGTGATTTATCATCATGGAAGTGGACACTTCCATGATAATAATTTTGGTAATTTCATGGAACACTTCTACGACAGCACAGGTATGACTATCTTGATTCTGTCATAAATTTGTCATGGATGTACATGCATGACAAAAAAGCGACCTACTATGACAAACACGTATCATCACGGAAGTGTATTTTTTTGTAGTGCTCTCTTTCTTTATTACTTCCTATTAATTACAACGATGACCAAAACTGTGTTTGTCAACCCCCAACAACTTTTATTCACCATACTCTTTCTATGTGAGCTCATTACTCTCCATAAGACTCACATGATCTCTTTGTTTCTTTTTATTTCTTTCTCTTTTCTTTTATTCCCTTAGGATCATGGAAAAAGAATCAAGCCCTTGACTCAACACTAATCTTTATTATATAGCTCATGGACTCAATTACATCAGAGAATAATAAAGCAAAACTCACAACTAAATCATACTAAGAACTTTTATTCTACTGGATCAAGATATTACCAAAAGGATCGAACTAAGAAAAACGGTAAAGATAAAAGTGATGGTGATACGATACCGGGGCACTCCCCCAAGCTTGGCAGTTGCCAAGTGGAGTGCCCATACCAGATACTCAATTCTTCTTTGTTGATGGAGACGGTGGTGACTTTGTTGATGGCGTAGGCTTCTTCCTTAATTTGCGCTTGAGGACAGAATTTTGGTCCCTTAGGTCCTCGATCTCCGGCTCCAAGCTCAGTATCTTTTTGCATAGTTCCTGCTTGTTCTCCTGCAAGAGGCGAAAATGGATAAACTCGATCTTAGGTTTCTTTACCCTATCCGAGAGGCTTGACTTCTTGAACTCCACATGCATGTCCCCGGGTTGAGGTATTGGGACTTCATCTTCATCTGAGCTCCTCTCCTCCTTTCCCTTGGGTTCATAGTCATCTTCTTCTTCCGTAGTCCAACCGCAATGCTCCACATCCCCATAGACTTCAGGGTTTGCAAGGTAATCAACCACATAGCTCTCCCCTTCCAAATCCTGGGACGACATGTTACTCAAATCTGCAGCAAAACAGCTCGAAACAAAGACAGGAGATATTTGTGTGATACGGGAGTCAAAACCCTCGGGAGATTATATAATGAATTTTTACCAACCAAAATATGTGTCGTGTACGAAAACGGTGTCCAGAGAACACACGAGGTGCCCACGAGGTAGGGGCGCGCCCAGTAGGGTAGGGCACGCCCTCCACCCTCGTGGAGGCCTCGTGTCCTTCCCGGACTGCTTCTTATTTTTCTATTTTTCTAAATAATCCAAAAAGGAGAAATATTGCCTTAAAAACTGTTTTGGAGTCGGTTAACTTACCGTACCACATACCTATTCCTTTTCGGAGTCTGAAACGTTTCGAAAAGTGTCCCTTACGTATTCCTCCGGGGTTACGGTTTCAATAACATTGGTTTCAACATTTATGGGATTACCTAAGATATAATGTTTGATCCTTTGACTGTTTACCACCTTCGGATTTGTGCCTTCGAAGTTGTTGATTTTTATGGCACCGGAACGGTAGACCTCCTCGATAACGTAAGGACCTTCCCATTTAGAGAGAAGTTTTCCTGCAAAAAATCTTAAACGAGAGTTGTATAGCAATACATAATCACCTACATTAAACTCACGCTTTTGTATCCTTTTGGCATGCCATCTTTTAACTTTTTCTTTAAACAACTTGGCATTTTCATAGGCTTGGGTTCTCCATTCATCAAGTGAGCTAATATCAAATAACCTCTTCTCACCAGCAAGTTTAAAATCATAATTGAGTTCTTTAATAGCCCGGTAAGCCTTGTGTTCTAGTTTGAGAGGTAAGTGACATGCTTTTCCATAGACCATTTTATACGGAGACATACCCATAGGATTTTTATATGCAGTTCTATAGGCCCGTAATGCATCATCTAGTTTCTTGGACCAATTCTTTCTAGACCTATTAACAGCCTTTTGCAAAATTAATTTGAGTTCTCTATTACTCAATTCTACTTGACCACTAGACTGAGGGTGATAAGGAGATGCAATTCTGTGATTAACATCATATTTAGCAAGCATTTTACGAAAAGCACCATGAATAAAATGTGAACCACCATCAGTCATTAAATATCTAGGGACTCCAAATCTTGGAAAAATAACTTCTTTAAGCATTTTAATAGAAGTGTTATGATCAGCACTACTAGTTGGAATAGCTTCTACCCACTTAGTAATGTAATCAACGGCAACTAAAATATGAGTATATCCATTAGAGGAAGGAAAGGGTCCCATATAGTCAAAGCCCCAAACATCAAATGGTTCAACAACAAGTGAATAATTCATAGGAATTTCTTGCGTCTACTAATATTTCCAATTCTTTGACATTCATCACAAGATAATACAAACTTACGGGCATCCTTGAAGAGAGTAGGCCAATAAAAACCAGATTGCAGTACCTTATGTGCAGTTCTATCTCCAGCATGGTGTCCTCCATAAGCTTCAGAGTGACACTTGCGTAGGATTTGTTCCTGTTCATGCTCAGGTGCACAGTGTCTAATAACACCGCCCACTCCTTCTTTATAAAGATGTGGGTCATCCCATAAGTAATGCCTCAAATCATAGAAGAACTTTTTCTTTTGCTGGTATGTGAAACTAGGTGGTATAAACTTAGCAACAATGTAATTAGCATAATCAGCATACCATGGAGCAGTACGAGAAGCATTTATGACATTTAATTGCTCATCAGGAAAGCTATCATCAATAGGTAGTGGGTCATCAAGCACATTTTCTAACCTAGACAAGTTGTCTGCAAAGGGGTTCTCAGCTCCTTTTCTATCAACTATATGCAAATCAAATTCTTGTAGCAAGAGAACCCATCTAATAAGTCTAGGTTTAGCACCTTTCTTTTCCATAAGATATTTAATAGCAGCATGATCAGTGTGAATAATTACTTTAGAATCAACAATATAAGGTCTGAACTTATCACAAGCAAATACAACTGCTAAGAATTCTTTTTCAGTAGTAGCATAATTTCTTTGAGCATTGTCAAGGGTTTTACTAGCATATTGAATAACATTTAGTTTCTTATCAACTCTTTGTCCTAGAACAGCACCTACAGCATAATCACTAGCATCACACATAATTTCAAAGGGTAAATTCCAATCAGGTGGCTGAACAATAGGTGCAGAAATCAATGCTTTCTTCAGTATTTCAAATGCTTCTACACAATCATCATCAAAGACAAATGGTATATCTTTTTGTAATAAATTAGTCAGAGGCCGAAATTTTTTTGAGAAGTCCTTAATGAACCTCCTATAAAAACCGGCATGACCATGGAAACTTCTTATACCTTTGATGTCCTTGGGACATGGCATCTTTTCAATAGCATCAACCTTGGCTTTATCAACTTCGATACCTCTTTCAGAAACTTTATTCCCCAAGACAATACCTTCGTTAACCATAAAGTGGCACTTTTCTGAATTTAAAGCAAGATTAGTTTCTTCACATCTCTGCAAAACTCGATCAAGGTTGCTCAAGCAATCATCAAAATAAGATCCATAGAAGGAAAAGTCATCCATTAAAACCTCACAAATCTTTTCACAAAAGTCAGAGAATATAGCCATCATGCATCTTTGAAAGGTAGCAGGTGTATTACATAAACCAAAAGGCATACGTCTATAAGCAAAAGTACCAAAAGGGCATGTAAAAGTAGTCTTTGATTGATCTTTGGCTGACACAGGTATTTGAGAGAAACCAGAATAACCATCTAGAAAGCAAAAATGTGTATGTTTGGACAATCTTTCTAGCATTTGATCCATAAAAGGTAAGGGGTAATGATCTTTTTTAGTAGCCTTATTTAATTTGCGGAAATCAATTACCATCCTATAACCTGTAATAATTCTTTGAGGAATCAATTCATCTTTATCATTAGGAACAACATTAATACCTCCCTTCTTAGGGACACAATGGATAGGGCTTACCCACTGACTATCAGCAACGGGATAAATTATACCTGCCTCAAGGAGCTTTAGTATCTCCTTTCTTACCACTTCTTTCATTTTAGGATTCAGTCGGTGTTGATGATCACAAACTGGTTTAGCATCTTCTTCCAAATTAATTTTATGTTGACATAGAGTGGGACTAATGCCCTTAAGATCATCAAGAGTATACCCAATAGCAGCACGGTGCTTCTTCAGAGTTTTCAATAATCTCTCTTCTTCATGTTCTGAAAGGTTAGCACTAATAATAACAGGATATATCTTTTTCTCATAAAGATAAGCATATTTAAGAGTATCAGGTAATGGTTTAAGCTCAAACACGGGATCACCCTTGGGTGGAGGAGGATCCCCTAGGATTTCAATAGGTAAATTGTTTTTCAGAATAGGTTCCTGTTTAAAGAATACTTCATCTAATTCCCTTCTTTCGTTCATAAACATATCATTTTCATGGTCTAGCAAATATTGTTCTAAAGGATCACCAGGAGGTACGGCAATATAAAAGACCAATAATTTCATCCTTACTAGGTAATTCTTCTTCATGGTGTTGTCTACTAAATTTAGAGAAATTAAATTCTTGAGTCATATCATCTAAACTGACAGTAACAACGTCTCTTTTGCAATCTATGGTAGCATTAACAGTGTTTAAGAAGGGTCTACCAAATATAATGGGGCAAAAGCTATCTTGTGGGGAACCAAGAACAAAAAAATCAGCAGGATATTTAGTTTTCCCACACAAGACTTCAACATCTCTAACAATTCCCATTGGTGAAATAGTATCTCTATTGGCAAGTTTAATTGTGACGTCAATATCTTCCATCTCAGCAGGTGCAATATCAAGCATAACTTATTGGTATAAGGAATAAGGTATTGCACTAGCACTAGCACCCATATCACATAAGCCATGATAACAATGATCTCCTATTTTAACAGAAATAACAGGCATGCCTACCACAGGTCTAGGTTTATCTTTATCACAGGGTTTAGCAATTCTAGCTGTTTCATCACAGAAATAAATAACATGCCCATCAATATTATCAGACAGGAGATCTTTAACAATAGCTATATTAAGTTCAACTTTAACTTGCTCAGGAAGTGTATATGTTTTAATATTGCTTTTACGACTACAGCTGAAGCTTTAGCATGATCCTTTATCCTAACAGGGAAAGGTGGTTTCTCAACATAAGAAGTAGGAACAATAGGATCATTATAAGTGATAGTCTTTTCTTGAACGTTAATAGGCGCAGCTACTTTTACTTCTATGGGAGGATGATAGTTAAACCACTTCTCCTTGGGGAGATCAACATAGGCAGCAAAAGATTCACAGAAAGAAGCTACTATCTCAGAGTCAAGTCCATATTTAGTGCTAAATTTACGAAAAATATCGGTATCCATAAAAGATTTAACACAATCAAAACTAGGTGTCATACCTGACTCCTTACCATTGTCGAGGTCCCAATCTTCAGAGTTGCGTTTAATTCTTTCCAATAAATCCCATTTGAATTCAATAGTCTTCATCATAAAAGAGCCAGCACAAGAAGTATCAAGCATGGTGCGATTGTTACCAGAAAGCCGAGCATACAAATTTTAAATAATCATTTCTCTTGAGAGCTCATGATTGGGGCATGAATATAACATTGATTTAAGCCTCCCCCAAGCTTGAGGGATGCTTTCTCCTTCGTGAGGCCAAAAATTATATATGTAATTGCGATCACAATGAACAAGATGCATAGGATAAAACTTCTGATGAAATTCCAATTTCAATCGTTTGTAATTCCAAGACCTCATATCATCACATAGCCTATACCATGTCAATGCATCTCCCCTCAAAGATAAAGGAAGACCTTCTTCTTAACAACATCTCCGGGTACAGCTGCAAGCTTAAAAAATCCACAAACTTCATCCACATATATCATATGTTCATCAGGATGTTTTGTTCCATCTCCTAAAAAGGATTAGCTAGCAAGTTTTCTATCATACTCGCAGGAACATCAAAGCAAGCATTTTCATTTTCATTTTCAGTAGGTTCAGTAGGTTCAGGAGAAACTCTTTGCTCTACTAGTCAGGGTGAAGATACCCCGAACAAGCCCCTCAGAGGATTACTTTCCATAGTAACAAGTGACAGTAAATTTCAGCACACTATATAAATTTTTCCTTACCAAATTCCACCTACCAAAGGCGCTTCACTCCCCGGCAACGGCGCCAGGAAAGAGTCTTGATGACCCACAAGTATAGGGGATCTATCGTAGTCCTTTCGATAAGTAAGAGTGTCGAACCCAACGAGGAGCAGAAGGAAATGATAAGCAGTTTCCAGCAAGGTATTCTCTGCAAGTACTGAAATAAGTGGTAACAGATAGTTTTGTGATAGGATAATTTGTAATGAGCAACAACAAAAGTAAATAAAGTGCAGCAAGGTGGCCCAATCCTTTTGTAGCAAAGGACAAGCCTGGACAAACTCTTATATGATGTAAAGCGCTCCCGAGGACACATGGGAATATCGTCAAGCTAGTTTTCATCATGTTCATATGATTCGCGTTCGGTACTTTGATAATTTGGTACGTGGGTGGACCAGTGCTTGGGTGCTACCCTAACTTGGACAAGCATCCCACTTATGATTAACCTCTATTGCAAGCATCCGCAACTACAACAAAAGTATTAAGGTAAACCTAACCATAGCATGAAACATATGGATCCAAATCAGCCCCTTATGAAGCAACGCATAAACTAGGGTTTAAGCTTCTGTCACTCTAGCAACCCATCATCTACTTATTACTCCCCAATGCCTTCCTCTAGGCCCAAACAATGGTGAAGTGTCAGGTAGTCGACGTTCACATAACACCACTAGAGGAGAGACAACATACATCTCATCAAAATATCGAACGAATACCAAATTCACATGACTACTAATAGCAAGACTTCTCCCATGTCCTCAGGAACAAAAGTAACTACTCACAAAGCATAAACATGTTCATAATCAGAGGGGTATTAATATGCATATAGGATCTGAACATATGATCTTCCACCAATTAAACCAACTAGCATCAACTACAAGGAGTAATTAACACTACTAGCAACCTACTAGCACCAATCCCGGACTTAGAGACAAGAATTGGATACAAGAGATGAACTAGGGTTTTGAGATGAGATGGTGCTGATGAAGATTTTGATGGAGATTGCCCTCTCCCGATGAGAGGAGCGTTGGTGATGACGATGGCGATGATTTCCCCCTCCGGGAGGGAAGTTTCCCCGACAGAACAGCTCCGCCAGAGCCTAGATTGGTTCCGCCAAGGTTCCGCCTCGTGGCGGCGGAGTTTCATCCGAGAATATGGCTTATGATTTTTTTTTCCATCGAAAGACTCCATATAGCAGAAGATGGCCACCGGAGGGCCACCAGGGGGCCCACGAGGTAGGGGGCGCACCCAGGGGGTAGGGCGCGCCCCCCACCCTCGTGGGCAGGGTGTGGCCCCCCTGGTGAAGTTCTTGCTCTCAGTATTTTTTATATATTTGGAAAACATCTTCCGTGAAGTTTCAGGACTTTTGGAGCTATGCAGAATAGGTCTCTAATATTTGCTCCTTTTCCAGCCCAGAATCCCAGCTGCCGGCATTCTCCCTCTTTATGTAAACCTTGTAAAATAAGAGAGAATAGACATAAGTATTGTGACATAATGTGTAATAACAGCCCATAATGCAATAAATATTGATATAAAAGCATGATGCAAAATGGACGTATCAGCCCCGCGCGAGGGGCCTGGATCTCCAACGCCCAAACGTGGATGCGGCCGCCCCCGCAAGCACTCCGCGACCCCCGCCGCGGCCCCGCGCAGCCGTGGCGCTGCCTCTTCGCATGGCAGGGGCCGCTCCGGTCGCGGCGGTCCTGTCGATGAAGGGAGACGTGTTGTGGTCGCACAGCCTCCCCGGCCGCGCTTCCACTCGGCGGAGGTGCTGCCGGAGTTCGTCATTTGGTCGGAGAACCCGACCGGCAACTGGCTTCAGCTCCTGCATTTCTTCGCCGAATAGGTTCCAGCCTCTGGTCCAGGCGGGCACCGGCTGCAGGCGGACGGCTGCTGCAGCAGGGCTTCCTGGTTCGCGGTCGAGGTCTCCATTGCGGGCAACATAGCTCTTGCCCGCGACTGGCAGACGTTTGCCCGCGCGTGCGGCCTGGGCAGGCGGTGCACCCTCCACTTCAAGTATGACGGTGATGCGCCCCTCTACGTGAGGGTGTTTGGGGAAGATGGTCGCCGCGCCGGGTGCTGCCCCAAGGTCAATGACGGCGAGGAGGTGCTCGGCCTTGGCGATGGTCGTGATGAGGACGAGGTCAAACCCGCCCTTGGGGCCGACCATGTCTCGTCCAGCTACGGCGGCTCTTCCTCCAGCGACAGCCCCAGCAGCGGTGGTTACGACCAGCCGCCGCGCCCGCTTTGAGTGCGGTAGTGGCTCGTCTCGTCGTTGCGCCTCCGTGAAGCGCGAGGAGGTGTCCGGCTGAGCTTAGGATAGCGCCGAGAGCCTGCCCCCGTGAACCGCTGTAGGGGCAGACGTCGCTTTTATTTTGTTCTTCCTTTCCTTCCTGCATCAAGAAGAAACCAGAATGGGCCCCGGAGGGGTGTGTATCGAACTATGATCTCAATCACTATGCTATGTTTGTTGCTCCTGTGTTGTGTCGCAACTTCGTCGTTTTGCATAGGGATAACTTAGCTTGACTTGTTGGGAGTAGCCTCCTCCTCACGAGGTGCTTGCTTGCTTCCTGGTGCGAGGCGCTTGCTTGCTTCCCGGTGCCTGTCGAGGCTTCCTTGACCCGATAGGTGCTTAGGAACTACAAAAAAATCATCAAGAGGTTCATCGTTCTCCCGAGGCTTGGTCACGGGCGCCACTGGCCTCGACCCAGCGCTTCGTATCGCGGTACCCGAGGGGCACGGATTGAGAGAGAGAGGGGGGCTCCAGCTTGTGGGCTTGAATGAGGGTACCTCGCGAAAAACAGAACAAGGAAGCTCACGAAGGTACCTATTCAGCCCCCTCGCGAGTAATGCAAGAGAGAGAGTACAGGCCGGCCAAAGAAACGAAGGCAAAATCAGAGGCAGAAGGCGAAAGGGCGAGACCAGCAAGAAACACCAGAAAGAAAATTTCAATTAAAGAGGGGCAAGCCAACTTTGGAAAGCAAACGAAAAGCCGCGTTCGGCACCTAGTCTAGCCTTCGACATCTTCTCACTAGCGCGGAGCTAAGTGCTGCAATTAGGACATGGGAGGGAGCCCCCGAGGCCCAAGGGCAGCACTCCTGAGACTCCGGGGCATGTACAACCCCACTCGTTATTACGTGAGAGTGTCACGGGCGGCAATCTTCACGGGCGTTGGGCCTTCTTCTCAAGCGCTGGGCCTTTCTCCACAAGTGTTGGGCCTTTCTTCAGGGGTAGAACTTCCAGAGGTCCTGAATGTTCCAAGCGTTCTGGATGGGTACCCCATCATGTGTCTCCAGGCGCGCGGCGCCAGGCCTGAAGACATGGACGACCTTGAACAGGCCCTCCCACATGGGTGAGAGCTTGTGCAGCCCTTCCCTAGAGAGGACCCGCCTCAGGACGAGGTCACCCACCTCGAGCGTCCTGGAGCGGACGATGTGACTATGGTACCGCCGCAGCGCCTGTTGGTACCTTGCCGCCCATAGTGCTGCTTCGCGGCGACGTTCCTCCCCCAGCACGAGGTTCATCTCCCGCCTGGCATCCTGTTGTGTTTCATCAAACGCTAGGACCCGTGTAGAGCGATGCCTGACCTCGTGAGGGAGGACTCCTTCCACTCCGTAGACGAGGAAGACTAGGGTCTCGCCCGTCGGCTTGGTGGCGGTGGTGCGAATGGACCACAGCACGGACTGGAGCTCATCATGCTAGCCCCTGCCGCGGGCCTCGAGCTTCTTCTTGAAGGTCCTGGTCTTGAGTCCCCTCAAGACCTCCACGTTGGCACGTTCGGCCTGGCCATTGCTCCTGGGGTGCGCTACTAAAGCGTAGCAGATCTGTGTTCCAAGGTTAGCACAATATGACTTGAAGAGATTACAGTGAACCGCGAGCCATTATTTGTGATGATGCGGTTAGGGACCCCAAAACGGCTCACGAGGCCCTTGATGAACTTGACCGCAGAGGCAGCTGGGATGGTGCGTACGGCTTCAACCTCCGCCCACTTAGTGAATTTGTCGATGGCGACGTAAAGGTATCGATAGCCCTGAGGTGCCCGAGGAAACGGGCCCAGGATATCTAGCCCCCACACTGCAAACGGCCACGAGAGTGGAATGGTCTGGAGGCCCTATGCTGGCTGATGGATCTGCTTGGCATGGAATTGGCAGGCCTCGCAGGACTTCACCAGCTCAGTTGCGTCATTGAGTGCCGTAGGCCAGTAGAATCCGTTGTGGAATGCCTTGCCGACAAGGGTTCGCGATGACGAATGGTGCTCGCAGTCCCCGTTGTGTATGTCAGCTATCAGCTCTTTCCCCTGCTCCCTGGAGATACAACACAGTGAAACATCATTTGGCCGCTTCCTATATAACTCACCGTCCCGAATGCAGTATGTTGTGGCCTGCCGGGCCACGCGCTCCGCGTCCTCCTCCTTCTCCGGCAATGTCCCTTGCATCAGGTATTCCTTGAATTCCTTGGTCCAGCATCCCTCCTGGGGCTCGAGCGCCAAGAGTAGGCGCGCTCCCGAGGTCAGGCCACAGGCCGGAGCTCCTGTGGCAGGCGGCTGCGGGAGTTCCTCCCGAGGCTGAGCTGTTCTTGAAAGCGGTGGCGTTGCCGATGGCTTGAAGAGCTGCTCCTCGAAGACGCCAGGCTCCTGGGGCTGTCGCTTGGATGCTCTTCTGGCGATGTCGTCAGCTTACTTGTCGGTGCCACGGGGCACATGCTGCAACTCCAGGCCCTGGAATTGTTTCTCCATCTTGCGCACCTCCGCGAGATATGCCTCCATGTGTTCATCCCTTGGCTCGTATATATTGTTGGAGAAGTTGATGAGGAGCTGCGAGTCTCCCCTGACGGTGAGGCGCTTTACCCCTAGTGCCACTGCAGCCTTCAGGCCGGCTATGAGGCCTTTGTATTCTGCAATGTTTTTGGAGACCTTCTCGCCCTGCTGGAAGCAGAGCCGCACGGCGTAGTAGAGCTTTTCCTGAGTGGGCGAGATGAGCACTGCTCCAGCCCCCGCGCCCTGGCGCGCGAAGGCACCATCGAAATACATGACCCAGCCGTCAGGCGCCTCGCTTCCCGGCGAGAGGGACCGGTCTTCGCCTACTTCAAGCGCCGGGGCGTCTGTCCATTCTGCCACGAAATCAGCGAGCGCGGCTCCCTTGATGACCCTGGTAGTGCTGAACTCCAACTGGAATTCTTGCAACTCGATGTTCCACTCAACGACCCTTCCCGCAGAGTTAGGGCTCCTGAGCACTCTCTCCAATGGGTAGGCTGAGACGGCCTTGATGGGGTGGCCTTGAAAGTAGTGTCGCAGCTTTCCTGAGGCCACCAGGAGCGCTAGCAGGAGCTTCTGAGGCATGTGGTACCGTGCTCTTGTGTCCCGTAACACCGTGCTGATGAAGTATATCGGGTGCTCGACGAGGGTAGGCGTGCTGACGAGGCTTGCATCTTCCGGAAGCTGGGGTGCTTCCTAAGGTGGTGGAGCCCCCGATGCTTGATCACTTGCTGATGCCTTTGGGGGTCCGAGAGTGTCGTCCTACTGAGCTTGCTCTTCTGCTGTTGCTGCGGCGGCCCTTGCGGCGCCCTCCTCGTCTCGTGTCGTCTCTACTGGGGGTGTACCTCGGTGCGACGCGCCCTTGGCTTGGTGTTCTTCCGAACTGCTACTAAGGCCGCGCTAGCGGAGTAGGGAGTGGCAGCAAGATAGAGCACTAGGGGCTTGAGGGGCCGCAGTGCCACCATCACTGGGGGCTAGTCAGGTATCTCTTGAGGTCTTGAAATGCTCGGTTCGCCTCTGGGGTCCACTCGAACGGGCCCTTTTTCTTCATCAGCTTGAAGAAGGGTAGGGCTCATTCTCCCAGCTTGGAAATAAAGCGTCCCAACGCAGTCACCCATCCAGCAAGCTTCTGCATTTCCTTGAGGGTTAGCGGTGGACTCATGTCTTCAATGGCCTTGACCTTCTCTGGGTTGGCCTCGATCCCCCTGTGGGACACAAGGAAGCCCAGCAGCTTGCCGGAAGGGACGCCAAACACGCACTTCTCCAGGTTGAGCCGCAAGTCCACCTGGCGGAGGCTTTCAAAGGTCTCCTCCAGGTCTTGGATCAAGGCCCTCGCCTCCCGAGACTTCGCCACGATGTCGTCGATGTAGGCTTTAGCGTTCCTCCCAAGCTGCCGGCCCAAGGCGATGTGCATGAGTCGCTGGAAGGTTGTGCCTGCGTTGCGTAGCCTGAAAGGCATGCAAGTGTAGCAGTATACCCCACACCGGGTCAGGAAGGCCGTCTTCTCCACATCCTCTACCACCATCTTGATCTGGTGATATTCTGAGAACACATCCAGAAAGCACAGCAAGTCGCACTCAGAAGTGGAGTCAACGATCTGGTCGATGCGTGGGAGCGGGAATGGATCTTGGGGCAGGCCTTGTTGAGGTTGGTGAAGTCGACGCACATCCGCTCCTTCCCGTCATTCTTGGGGACGACGACGGGGTTTGCCAGCCACTCTGGGTACCGAACCTCGCGGATGACACCCGCGGCCTCCAGCTTGCGGGTTTCTTGGACGATGAAAGCTTGCTTCTCAGTGGACTGCCGCCTCGACTTTTGCTTCACGAGGCGTACATTGGGGCACACTTTCAGGTGGTGCTCTATCAGCTCTCTTGGGACCAACACCAGCTGATCGGGCTCCCAAGCGAACACTTCCTTGTTTGCGCGTAAGAACTTCACCAACGCCTCCTCCTCATCAGGCTCGAGGTTGGCGCCTATGGTAATGGTCTCCCGTGAGGACCCGTCCTCCTCGACTAGCACTCGCTTGGTTTCTGCTTTGTCCTGAGTGAAAAACTGCTTCTTCTTGGTTGGTGCGGCTCCCTTGGCCTGGGAGGTGTCCGAGTCGGAGGGCTGCGCTGCTGCGGCAGTCTTGAGGGTGAGCTTGAGTGTCATCAAGGCTTCCTTGGCATCCCCCTTGATGGTGAGGACACCCTCGCTCCCCGACATCTTCATGAGGTTGTAAACCGGATGGGTTGCTGCCATGAACTGGGCTAGAGCTCGGTATCCGAGGATGGCGTTGTATGGGAGGCCGATGTGGGCGATGTCAAAGTCGATGAGCTCGGTGCGGTAGTTGTCGCGCGTGCCGAAGGTCACGAGGAGGCGGATCTACCTCAGGGGGCAGGCGGAGCCTCCACCGACAAGAAAGGATTGCTACGGCGGAGCCGCTCGAGCGGTACGTGAAGAAGGCTGAAGGCCTCGACAGAGAGTGCGTTGAGGCCGGCGCCGCCGCCAGTGAGCGTCTTGGTGATGGATACATGGAAGATGGTGGGCGTGCAAAGCATTGGGAGCGCACCCGAGCCGACGGTGGAGGTGAGATGATCCCCTGAGTCGAAGGTGAGGTTGGCCTCGGGCGCGGCCCAGCCCGGCGGAGCCCCTGGGCACTTGGAAACAGCACTGATCTGGCGAAAGAACGGCTTGACGTGACGATCTGAGGGTGGTGCTTGCGAGCCGCCGAGGAGGGACGCAACTGCGTGGTGCGTCGGTGCCCCGTAGCGCGCAACAAAGAGGCCGCGTAGCTCCTCCCAAGATGCCACCGTGGATCCGGGGAGGTTGAGCAGCCAGGCGCGCAGCGCGCCAGTGAGGGCCATGGGAAGCCAGTTGTCCATGACCTTGTCATCGCCCCCGGCCTTAAGGATGGCTTCCCCATACGCCAGCACGAAAGCCGATGGGTCCGTCGCGCCGTTGTAGCAGGGCGGCATCTCCGGCTTGAACTTGGGCGGCCACTTTACATGCCACAGGGCGGGAGCAAGGGCTCGGAGCCCCCAAGCGCCACTGTGGGCGCCCGTAGATCCAGTCGGCGGAGCGGCGCCAGCCATGGAGAATGGGCGTGAAGATGGTGGAGCGCAAATCGACGGAAGGAAACTCCGGCGCACCCCCTACCTGGCGTGCCAAATGTCGGATCACGGGTTCCGGCAAAACCCTCAAGGTTCGAACACTGGGGTGCGCGCGAAGATCTCCCACCTACCGATCCACGTCCTAGCGCGGCTAAGATCTTATGAACTAACTCGACAAACTCACAACACAAGGGACACAAGATTTATACTGGTTCGAGCCACCATTGTGGTGTAATACCCTACTCCAGTGTGGTGTGGTGGATTGCCTCTTGGGCTGAGGATGATTAGTACAAGGGGAAGAACAGCCTGCGAGGAGGTGTTCTTGTGCTTGGTGAACTCATGGTTGTCCTGGTCTCTCTTGGCCAGACTGGTCTGTCTATCATCTGCCTACCTACGGTGGTGGCTAGTCCTATTTATAGAGGCTCTGGTCCTCTCCCCAAATTTTGAGCGGGAAGGGAGCCAACAACGGCCAATTCGAAGGGGGATAGCTAGTACAGCTTATCCTGACAAAAGCAGTCTTCACCTGTCAAAGGCTCTGGTGGTGACGCCGTCTTGGGCTCCACGGTGACCTCCGTCTTGCCGCCCTTCTCGTCTTGGTCTTGCTGCACTGATATGGAAACCTTTGCTTGACGCCTCGGTACTCCACGCCTGCACCTGCTTCCTTAGCACCGAAGAGGAAACAAGGACATTCTGCGCACTGGCGCCCGCCTGGCCTTGGTCATCATGGCTCACCTCACTAGAACCTCGCGAAGTTTGCCTGGCCTTGAACTCTCCGCTCCTCGCAAGCTAGCCTGGTGAGGCCGCTCCTGAGGAGGTCTTGTGTCGTCCGCCTCGCGAGGCTTGGCCCCTCGCGAGGGTCTTGAGTCTTTGCTGGTGAAGATGGGTCCTACGGGACCACTCGCAGAGCCACGCCATGGGCCGCGGGTAGGCAAGTCTGGGGACCCCCGTTCCCAGAACACCGACAACCTCTCTCAAACCCCCCTCGCGTGCGTGTCCCAAAACTTTCCCGAACCCGAACCGGGTTGTCGTTACCGATGGGTCCGGATCATCTCCAAACATCCCTAAAATATCTTCGGTTCTTTGTTGGACTCTCCTAACCTATTTTTCTCGGACCGTCTAATTTCGATCGGAGGGACTAGAACGCCTCTAATCTAACCCACAGCTATAAATATGAGTCTAACCCTATTTTTTAGGAGAGTTGTCCCATCCTCTGAATCCCTCCGCCGCCACCAGTACACTGCATCTTCCTCGGGATCCCTCCCGATCTACCCACCTGCCCATCTCCTTCCGCGCCTAGCCACTGCTCTCCATCGATCCATCAATCCAACCAGTGGCCACCCACTTCCTCCATCGATCCACCAAAAGAGAGCGAGTGTTCCCTTGCCTCCCTCGATCCTGCTCGCGCCCAATCCCTCTGCCTCAATCAACCGGAGGCCGACCGCATCACCGCCAAGAGGTTACTGAGGAGAGGAGCTCCTCCCTTGGAGCCGAACTCCCCTACCTGAGCCGCCGCCGCCTCGCGCCCAAGGAGGCATCGTCCCCGACCTCCCTCCTCCCGATTGGATCGAGAGGAGCCCCTGCCTCCCTGTCACCTCCCACCTCGTGCTGTCCCCGCCGTCTACCACCACCAGCAGCAGATGAGCACTGTCCCCTTCTCTCTTTCCTTCCCTGGCTCTCTTTCTTCCTCCTTTTCTCTCTCACATCTCTCTCTCCCTGAACAGGACCGCGCTGTCGCCATGGCCTGCAGATCCTCGACGCCCAGCTCGCCTCCGCCCTGTTCGCGGACAGACCCATCCGTTCTACACCCCTCCGGCCTCGCCTTCTGCCGCTGGAGACCCGCATCGGGCTCTGCTTCGCCGCACCGGAGTCGCGCCTCCCTGTGCCCCGCAGCCCCGCCGTGGAGTGCCTCTGCTTCGTTCGAGTAGGACGAGACGCTGAGCATTGCTCGTGTTGACCAATTCGACGACCAGCGCCAAGTCCCGCTCGAACCCCTGCTTCGTTGACCGCACTCCTCCTCTACTCAGGCCCAGCGCGCCCCTGCCAGCCGCGCCACCACCGACCTGGCTTGGCCCATGGGTGAGCGCCCACAGCCCCTCCTCTCTGTTGGCCCAGCAGTGCAGCCAGATTCGGCCCACATATGTTTTTTTCAGCGTCTGCGAATTTGTCTAATTATCCAGAGAATCACTGTTTTACAGAAAAACCCTCATACTTCATGCATTTAATATCTCACAAACTGTGCATCGGATTAAAATGTTTTACATATGTAAAATCTCAGAATTTCATATAGTTTCATAATATGCCACTTTCATCTATGTTTAAAATGTTTAAAATGTTGTTTGATTAAATTTTCTCAAATGCCATGCTAAAATGATTTATTCCATAACTAAATAACTGTAGCTCCAAATTTAATAATCTTTACATGTAAATGGGGTAGAAAAATGCATATTTTAACATGGTGACATTACTTTGCATGTTTAACAAAATTAAAATATGATTAGGGTAGAACAGTACCAAATTCAAAATATGCATATGGGGATTTTCTAGAATTGCTGTTCATTGTTCCGGCCTTACTTAAACTTCCCTAAATAGTTAGTTTACTTATGCTTCACCTCTTGCCGTGTTAACCAACATTTAATCCACTTAACTTGTAGTGGTGTTTGTTGCACTTTGCCATGCCATGACTCATTAAACCGGACATGCATTGTCGGTGTCAAAACTGGTGGATCTCGGGTAGGGGGGGCGAACTGTGCGTCTAGGCGGATGGTAACAAGAGACGGGGGACACGATGTTTTTACCCAGGTTCGGGCCCTCTCGATGGAGGCAAAACCTTACTCCTGCTTGATTGATCTTGATGATATGAGTATTACAAGAGTTGATCTACCACGAGATCAAAGAGGCTAAACCTTAGAAGCTAGCCTATGGTATGATTGTTGTTCTTGGTCCTACGGACTAAACCCTCCGATTTATATAGACACCGGAGGGGGCTAGGGTTACACAGAGTCGGTTACAAGGAAAGATATCTACATATCCATATTGCCAAGCTTGCCTTTCACGCCAAGGAGAGTCTCATCCGGACACGGGACGAAGTCTTTAATCTTGTATCTTCATAATCCAACAGTCCATCCAAAGGATATAATCCGGCTGTCCGGATACCCCCTATTCCAGAACTCCCTCAGCAGCCCCTGAACCAGGTGAGGGAGTCCTAGATTAGGGGGTCTCTGGACAGCCGGACTATCTCCATTGGCCGGACTGTTAGACTATGAAGATATAAGATTGAACACTTCGTCTCGTGTCCGGATGGGACTCTACTTGGCGTGGAAGGCAAGCTAGGCAATACGGATATGGATACCTCCTCCTTTGTAACTGACCTTGTATAACCCTAACCCTCTCCGGTGTCTATATAAACCAAAGGGTTTTAGTCCATAGGACGACAACAACCATAACATACAATCATACCATAGGCTAGCTTCTAGGGTTTAGCCTCTCTGATCTCGTGGTAGATCTACTCTTGTACTACCCATATCATCAATATCAATCAAGCAGGATGTAGGGTTTTACCTCCATCAAGAGGGCCCGAACCTGGGTAAAGCATTGTGTCCCCTGCCTCCTGTTACCATCTGGCCTAGACGCACAGTTCGAGACCCCCTACCCGAGATCCGCCGGTTTTGACACCGACATTGGTGCTTTCATTGAGAGTTCCTCTGTGTCGTCGCCGTTAGGCTTGTTGGCTCCTACTATCATTAATAGCGATGTGGTCCAGGGTGAGACTTTTCTTCCCGGACAGATCTTCGTATTCGGCGGCTTTGCACTGCGGGCTAATTCGCTTGGCCATATGGAGCAGATTGAAAGCTACGCCCCTGGCCATCAGGTCAGATTTGGAGGTTTGAACTACACGACCGACATCCACGGAGACTTGATCTTCGACAGATTCGAGCCACAGCCGGGCGCGCCGCACTGTCACGATGTGTATGACCTAGCTCTGCCGCCGAACAGTACCCCAGAGGCCGCGCCCGCTCAGCTTCGACCCTTAGCTCAGAGCCAACTGCGCCAATCAAGAATGGGTGGTTAGACACCGCCTCAGGGGCTGCAGTCTCAACGGCGATCGAGCCGAACACCAGCCTAACCCTCTGCGCAGCCCGTGACTCCAAGGTGTCGGACTCTTTTCCGGACTCTGAACCATCCGCGCCCCTACCAATCGAATCCGATTGGGCACCGATCATGGAATTCACCGCCGCAGACATCTTTCAGCACTCGCCCTTCGGCGACATCTTGAATTCACTAAGGTCTCTCTCTTTGTCAGGAGGCCGGATTATGGCCAACGGGATTGGGATGCGGACGACGAAGAAATTCGACGCCCACCCACCACCCACTTCGTAGCCATTATCGATGATTTAACCGACATGCTCGACTTCGACTCCGAAGACATCGACGGTATGGACGATGATGTAGGAGACGAACATGAACCAGCGCCTATAGGGCACCGGAAAGCCACCTCGTCATATGACATATACATGGTGGATACACCCAACGAAGGTAATAGCGACGAGATAGCGGAGGATGACCCCTCCAAGAAGCAACCCAAGCGCCGACGTCAGCGGCGCCGCTCTAAGTCCCGCCAAAGCAAAAGTGGTGATACCGGCACAGGAGATAATAACACTCCGGATAGTGCCGAAGACAAAAACAATCCCCTCCAACAAGATTTAGAGCAGGAGGATGAAGGAGCCAGCTCTCCTGAGAGAGCAGCAGACGGAGAGGAGGAGGATGACAATTACATCCCTCCTCCGAAGACGAGGCAAGCCTCGGCAACGATGAATTCGTCGTACCAGAGGATCCCGTCGAACAAGAGCGCTTCAAGCGCCGGCTTATGGCCATGGCAAATAGCCTGAAGAAAAAGCAGCAGCAGCTTCAAGCTAATCAAGATCTGCTAGCTGACAGATGGACTGAAGTCCTCGTGGCCGAGGAATATAAACTCGAGCGCCCCTCCAAGAATTACCCAAAGTGCAGGTTACTACCCCGACTGGAGGAAGAAGCGTATGATACGGCTGATCGGCCACCTCGTGGCCGCGATAGAGAGGCATTCCAGCCAAAAGCTCAGCCTCCACCCCGACGCCATTCAAATAAAAAGGCATGGGGAGATACGCCAGACCTGCGAGACATATTGGAGGACAAAGCAAAGCATGCAAGATCGATCTACGGATCACGACGGTGCACCACTCTGTGAGACAATAAACGTCATGCCAGATACAGTAAAAGCAAATCCGGCCGGGCCGAACACAGCGAGCAAGACCCATTCGAGTTGCGTTGCAATATAGCCCAATACAGAGGCGCCGCACACCCCTTATGCTTCACAGACGAAATAATGGAACATCAATTCCCAAAAGGTTTCAAACCTGTAAATATTGAATCATACGACAGCACAACAGATCCCGCAGTATGGATTGAGGATTTCCTCCTCCACATCCACATGGCCCGCGGTGATGACTTACACGCCATCAAATACCTCCCACTAAAGCTCAAAGGACCAGCGCGGCATTGGCTTAACAGCTTGCCAGCGGACTCCATTAGCTGTTGGGAAGATCTCGAAGCCGCATTCCTCGATAACTTTTAGGGCACTTATGTGCAACCACCAGACGCCGACGACTTGAGCCACATAATTCAACAGCCAGAAGAGTCGGCCAGGCAATTCTAGACTCAGTTTCTTACAAAGAAAAATCAAATCGTCGATTGTTCGGATGCAGAGGCCTTAGCGGCTTTCAAACACAACATCCGAGACGAGTGGCTAGGCCGGCACCTTGGTCAGGAAAAGCCGAAATCTATGGCAGCTCTCACGACGCTCATGACCCGCTTTTGTGCAGGAGAAGACAGCTGGCTGGCTCGCAGTAATAACATATCAAAGAACCATGGTACCTCAGATACCAAAGACGGCAATAGCAGGTCATGTCGCAACAAACATAAGCGCCGCATTAACAGCAAAAATACTGAGGATGCGGTAGTCAATGCCGGATTCAAAGGCTCTAAACCTGGTCAGCGGAAAAAGACATTCAAACAAAGTACGCTGGGTCCGTCCAGCTTGGACCGTATACTCGATCACTCGTGTCAAATACACGGCACCCCATACAAGCCAGCCAATCACACCAACAGGGATTGTTGGGTGTTCAAGCAGGTCGGCAAGTTAATTGCCGAAAACAAGGACAAGGGGCCGCATAGCGATGACGAGGAGGAGCCCCGGTAGCCGCACACCGGAGGGCAGAAGAGGTTTCCCCCGCAAGTGCGGACAGTGAACATGATATACGCGACCCACATCCCCAAGAGGGAGCGGAAGCGTGCGCTCAGGGACGTATATGCGTTGGAGCCAGTCGCCCCATAGTTCAACCCTTGGTCCTCCTGTCCGATCACCTTCGATCGCAGGGACCACCCCACTAGTATCCGTCATGGCGGATTTGCCCCACTGGTCCTAGACCCAATCATTGACGGATTCCACCTCACTCGAGTCCTTATGGACGGCGGCAGCAGCCTGAACCTGCTTTATCAGGACACAGTGCGCAAAATGGGTATAGACCCCTCAAGGATCAAACCCACAAAAACGACCTTTAAAGGCGTCATTCCAGGTGTGGAGGCCCATTGCACAGGCTCAATTACACTGGAAGTGGTCTTCGGATCCCCAGATAACTTCCAAAGCGAAGAGTTAATCTTCGATATAGTCATGTTCCACAGTGGTTATCATGCACTGCTCGGGCGAACCGCATTTTCTAGATTCAATGCGGTACCGCATTATGCATACCTCAAGCTCAAGATGCCAGGACCTCACGGAGTTATTACAGTAAATGGAAACACAGAGCGCTCCCTCCAAACAGAGGAGCACACCACGGCCCTTGCAGCAGAAGCACAAAGCAGCCTCTCAAGGCAATCAACCAGTTCGGCGCTTCAAAGCCCGGACACCTTCAAGCGCGCTCGAAGCAATCGGCAAATAGACCACCTGGCGCGATCTGAGCTCGCGTAGCAATACGGCGGCCACCCCAATCCCATCCCAATGGTGAAACTCGTGCCGCGCGTACATAATTACGCATTAAAAATACCATGGGCACAGGTGGGGAGGGGGCACAACTGCGGCACGCCCCAAGACGCAGCTTAAACCGCACTAGGGGCTTCCCGTTTGGTTATTTTTTTCTTTTCTTTTCAGGACCTTAATCTCTGGAAACACTGTCCGGCAACACTATTGCCGAACACATGATGCAGCAACCAAGGAGGCAGACAGCTAAGTCATACCACGGAATTCCCAGGTTGATTACAGTAACGAGCGAAATATTCGATTTCATATCATTCCTCAGCTTGCCCTTGGAGGGGACATAGTCCTACTCTTTGCTTATCGCACTATCTATATCACTCTGCTTTAACGCAATTTTTTAATAAGCAATGCATGACATTACGACTATTATTGCATTCGTGTTATATATATGTGTGTGTGTGTGTGTTCATTAATGACGCCTTGCAACCGTACACCTTGGTATGGCTAATATACCAGGGGCTTACGTACCTCACAATACGGTGTGACAAGTCCGAACACTTTCACAAGTGCGGCACCCCGAACTTATAGCATTATATGCATCAGCTCCGAATCATGTCTTTGGTCAAATGTTGGGTTTGCCCGGCTCCTATGTTTTGGTACCTTACGTTCCGCTCTATCGGCTAAGGTAGCGCTAGGAGAACTACTGCGATTGTGCCCCAGTTCTGCTGGGTTCAGCACCTCAGTAGGGAAAGCTAAAATAGACTATCATGATAAGGCGAGAGACTGGTCGCTGTTCGGCGAGGTTTTCGAGTCCCTAAAGACTTATGCCGCTTAGAGCGAGGGGCCAGCCCTGTCTGGCTTAAAGGCATGTATCGCGCCCCAAATTCAGCCTTCCGAATACCAGGGGCTTCGCTGAAATTTAAAATTATAGAATTCTATGGCTAAGTGAGAGTGATAAAGCATTATTATTCTGGTTGCCTTGTTCGTTGTGCTGAGCACCTCCCTCGAAGGACCCAAACATGGGAACAAGAGTGCTCAGGTTTATCGCGAACACCCCAGCACTCGTGGCATGGGGGCAGAAGCCAAGGACTAGCCATCTCTCAGATTGGATAAACAGCCAAACAGAAGGTAATATTTTTAATTCAAACAAGCGTTGCATAGCGCATATGAAACAAGTTTTCATAAATACAGGATAAAATGAGCAAGTCTCATTCAAATATTACATCTTTTGAACACTCATCCACGATGAGACGGGCACCCGGCAGAACACCCTCGTAGTACATCTCGGGGTGGCGGTGCTCCTTGCCCTCCGGCGGCCCCTCCTTGATCAGCTTCACGGTGTCTAGCTTGACCCACTGCAATTTCACACGGGCGAAAGCCCGGTGTGCACCTTCAATGCAGATAGATCACTTGACGACCTCCAGCCGTGGGCAGGCATCCACAAGCCGCCTCACCAGGCCGAAGAAGCTATTCGGAAGGGCGTCGTCAGGCCACAGCCGGACTATAAAGCTCTTCATGGCACGATCGGCCGCCTTATGTAGCTCGACCATCTACTTCAGTTGGTCGCTCATTGGCACCGGGTGTTCGGCCTCAGCATACTGAGACCAGAACAGCTTCTCCGTTGAGCTTCCATCCTCGTCCTGGTAAAATTGTGCGGCGTCGAACACGCTGCGGGGCAAATCTACGAATGCTCCTGGAGAGCTCCGGATTCGGGTAAGTAATCGGTAATTTACTTTTACATGCTTGCTTTGCATATAGAAAGCCTTACTCGCCGCTATCTTCATCATCGTGTCGATCTCCTGGAGGGCCTTTTGGGCTTTGGCCTTGGCACTTCTTGCGCTCTCGAGGGCCGCGGCAAGCTCAGACTCCCGCGTCTTTGAGTCAAGCTCCAATGCCTCGTGCTTCGCCACGAGAGCCTGGAGCTCTTCCTGCACCTCGCCCACCCGAGCCTCGTGCTTCTCTCGCTCGGTACGCTCCTTGGCCGCTACATCCTCGGCCTTGGTTAGCGCTTGCTTCAGGGTCACCACCTCGGTCGTGGCCCCTGGCAAATATATGTTGATCCTGTCATTTTGCAATCGCGTCTTCTTTATATATACATATCTATAGACAGGGTACTACTTACCCTTGTTCTCCTCGAGCTGCCTCTTGGCAAGGCCGAGCTCTTTCCTGGACCCCTCGAGGTCCTGCTTCAGTACGGCAAACTCCGCAGTCAATGCGGCGGACGCCAGCAGCGAAGCCTGCATATGCATATTGACACACTTATATTAGACTCCTGCGATATTATTTGATCCTCTGTTCGGCTTTTCTTTGTGAAACACCGAACAAAGCATCAGGGGCTACTGTCTATGCGGTAATATTTCTACTACATTCTAAAACACTTACCTCCAAGCCTGTTAGAAGGCTGGCACAGGCTTCAGTCAATCCGCTCTTAGCGGACTGAACCTTCTGGATCACCGCACTCATGATAGTGTGGTGCTCCTCGTCGATGGAAGCGCTGCGAAGCGCTTCCAACAGATTGTTCGGCGCCTCTGGATGGACAGAGGTCACCGGCACAGGTGTCTTGCCCCCCTTAGGAGGAGGCCGCCTGCCCGAGCCTGGAACCGCTGGAGGTTCCGGCGCGGTGTTCGGCTGAGGGCCAAACTCAGAGCTCTCAGGGGCCCCGTCCCCTCGGCTCCCGGAGTCCGGAAGGTCGCCTTGAGGCACCTCCGGGACTGTCTCCCCTCGATCCGGTGCCCCTTGAGATAGCACCTCGGCGTCATCGGCAGGATGAGGGGAAGTGGCGGTCGGGACTGGATCACTATCCATGTCCGACGAGCCCAGGGAGCCGTCCGATGATACATCGATGCTGGTTCGCGGCGGCCTGCATAACCATGTTCGGCGTTAGGGAAAGCAGTGCGACAAAGGAATGCTACGAGTTACTCTGGTATCCGAATATTTACGATCTCCCCAGGGGCTTGGCCCTGGGCAACCACTCGTCTTCGTCTTCGTCGGCGGCGGTGGAGCTGTCCGGAAGGAGAGTCCTTCCCTTCTTGGACCCTTTGGCCCGCTAGTTAGGGCGGCCTTCCTTTTCTTATCTCCCCCTGCAGGAGGGGGAGCATCTTCTTCTTCTTCCTCGTCTTCGGGGGAGGAGTGCGCCACAAAGTCATTGGACGGTGAGTCCGACGACGCCTGGCGTCGGGAACTCTTTCGGGTTCCCTTGGCCTTCTTGGTCTTCTCCGGCACCGTATAAGGAGCCGGAGTCAGCATCTTCGCCAGAAGAGCGTCTGCTGGGCCTTCGGGCAAAGGAGCCGGACAATCGATCTATCCGACCGTCTCCTGCCAGTCCTGTCAAAGGTACGAGAGTTTAGATCCCGCATGGAGTCAACCTATAAAAAATAAGTATCCTGCGAGAGGTAAAGCAGCTTACCGCTTTGGCTTGGCGCTTCACGCTGAATCCACGATCCTCAGTAATGGGAGGGGGGACCTCGGCACTTTTGAACAGCACCCTCCAGGCATCTTCGTGAGTTGTGTCGAAAAGCCTGTTCAGAGTTCAGTGCCGCGCCGGATCGAACTCCCGTTGTTGGCATGGGAGAATCCGGCGGTGGAGCATGACCTGGACCACGTTGACAAGTTTGAGCTTCTTGTTCACCATGTTTTGAATACATGTTTAGAGTCCGGTCAGCTCTTCCAAACTACCCCAGGACAGGCCCTTCTCTTTCCAGGAGGTGAGCCGCGTGGGGATGCCAGATCGGAACTCGGGGGCCGCCGCCCATACAGGGTCGTGCGGCTCGGTGATGTAGAACCACCCTGATTGCCACCCCTTTATGGTTTCCACAAAGGAGCCCTCGAGCCATGTTACGTTGGGCATCTTGCCCACCATGGCGCCTCCGCACTCCGCTTGGCGGTCGCTCACCACCTTCGGCTTGACATTGAAGGTCTTCAACCATAAGCCGAAGTGGGGCTTGATGCGGAGGAAAGCCTCGCACACGACGATAAACGCCGAGATGTTGAGGATGAAGTTCGGGGCCAGATCATGGAAATCCAGGTCGTAATAGAATATGAGCCCCCGGACGAATGGATGGAGAGGGAATCCCAGTCTGTGGAGGAAATGGGTGAGGAATACTACCCTCTCATGGGGCCTGGTGTGGGGACGAGCTGCCCCTCATCCGGGAGCCGGTGCGCGATGTCGTCGGGCAGGTATCCGGCTCTCCTCAGTTTCTTGATGTCTCCCTCCATGACGGAGGAGACCATCCACTTGCCTCCCGCTCCGGACATGGTTGGAGAAGGTTGAGGTGGGAAGTGTGGACTTGGGTGCTAGAGCTCGAGTGTGCAGGAACGGATGAGCAAAGGAGGAAGAAGGCATGGATAGAAAGGTGAATCCTTGTCCCTTTATATGGGCGTACGAAGCTAAGCGTCCCCACTTGTCTGGTAAAACTCGCTTATCCCCCAAGCGCCGTAATTGATGGCGCGGTTGGGTTACCCACGCCCGTATTGATGAGAATCCCGTAATAAGGGGACACAATCTCTGCTTTGACAAGACGTGTCGAAAAACTGCCTCGCGTTATGTGCGGGGCTGGTTAAAGGAAACGGTTCGAATAATCATCGGGCCATGACATAACGTCATGCTGCCAAAACAAGCCAGCAAATTAGATCTGCGAAAATATTATTCTCTCTACGGCAGTATGTGGAAGTTATTTTGCAGGTTCAGGCACTATCCTCGTATTCAAATTCTTCTGTGATGTATTCGGAGAAGGAACCCGCCTTGCAATGCCAAAGACAATACTGCGCGCTGAACACATCGTCAATGAAGCCTGGTTTGGGGGCTACTGCGGGAGTCCTGGATTAGGGGGTCTCCGGACAGCCGGACTATCTCCATTGGCCGGACTGTTAGACTATGAAGATATAAGGTTGAAGACTTCATCTCGTGTCCGGATGGGACTCTACTTGGCGTGGAAGGCAAGCTAGGCAATACGGATATGGATACCTCCTCCTTTGTAATCGACCTTGTGTAACCATAACCCTCTCCAGTGTCTATATAAACCGAAGGGTTTTAGTCCGTAGGACGACAACAACCATAACATACAATCATACCATAGGCTAGCTTCTAGGGTTTAGCCTCTCTGATCTCGTGGTAGATCTACTCTTGTACTACCCATATCATCAATATCAATCAAGCAGGACGTAGGGTTTTACCTCCATCAAGAGGGCACGAACCTGGGTAAAGCATTGTGCCCCCTGCCTCCTGTTACCATTTGGCCTAGACGCACAGTTCGGGACCCCCTACCCGAGATCCACCGGTTTTGACACCGACACCAGGCTTCAATGACGATGAGTCCGGCGCGCAGATTGTCTTTGGCATTGCAAGGCGGGTTCCTCTTCCGAATACTTCATAGAAGATTTTGAACACGAGGATCGTGTCCGGCTCTGCAAAACAAGTTCCACATACAACCGTAGAGAGAATAATACTTTCACAAATCTAATCTGCCGACGCATTCTGCAGTGTGACATCACACCACAACCAGGTCACCATTCGAATCGTTTTTCACAACCAATCTCAGCGTGTTTCGCGAGGCGGTTTCCTTGGCACGTCTTGTCGAAGCAGAGATCGTGTCCCCTTATTACGGGATTCCCATCAATACGGACGTGGGTAACCCAACCACGCCATCAATTACGACGCTTGGGGGGTAAGCGAGTTTTACCAGGCTGGTGGGGGCGCATAGTTTCGTCCGCCCTTTTAAAGGGATAAGGGTTCACCTTTTTCTACCCACGCCTTCTTCCTCCTTGCTCATCCATTCTCGCGCACTCGAGCTCCAGCGCCCAAGTCCACATCCTTCTCCTCAACCCTCTCCAAACATGTCCGGAGCGGGAGGCAAGTGGATGGTCTCCTCCGTTATGGAGGGCGACATCAAAAAGCTGCGCGGGGCCGGATACTTAGTCGTGGATATTGCGCATCGGCTGCCAGCCGCGGGGTAGATCGTCCCTACCCCGGAACCTTACGAAAGGGTGGTTTTCCTCACCCACTTCATCCGCGAACTGGGGTTTCCCCTCCATCCATTCGTCCGCGGCCTTATGTTCTATTATGGGCTGGACTTCCATGATCTAGCTCCGAATTTTATCCTCATCATCTCGGCGTTCATCATTGTGTGCGAGGCTTTCCTCCGCATCCGGCCCCACTTCGGCCTGTGGCTAAAGACCTTCAATGTCAAACCGAAGGTAGTAGGCGGCCAACAAGCGAAATGCAGCGGAGCCATGGTGGGCAAAATGCCCAACGTTACATGGCTCGAGGGCTCCTACGTGGAGACCATAAAGGGGTGGCAATCGGGGTGGTTCTACATCACCGAGTCGCGCGACACCAACTGGGTGGCGGCCCCCGAGTTTCGATCCGGAATCCCCACACGGCTCACTTCCTGGAAGGAGAAGGGCCTGTCCTGGGGCTCATTGGTGGAGCTGGACGGACTCTAGAAGTGTATCCGGAACATGATAGGCAAGAAATCAAGCTTGTCAACATAGTCCAGGTCATGCTCTTCCACCGGATCCTCCCGTGTCAACGACAGGCTTTCAACTTATGGGAGTTCGACCCGGCCCAGCACCAGACTCTACGCGAGCTCTTCGACACGACGCATAAGGACGTCTGGAAGGTGTTGTTCAAGGGCGTCGAGGTCCCCCCTTACCGAGGACCGCGGGCTAAGCGCGACGAGCCCTGCGAATCCGGTAAGTTCTGTACACCTCGTAGGGTATTTATTTTCCATAGTTTAACCATGTGCCGGGTCTTAGCTCCCATGCCTTTGGCAGGACTGGGTGGAGACATCGGAGCAGATTGACTGTCTGGCCCCTCTGCCCGAAGACCCTGCAGACGCTCTCCTGACGGAGATGCGGACTACGGCTCCTTATGAGGTGCCGGAGAAGAAGATCACGAAGAAGGCCATGGGAACCCGAAAGAGTTCCCGGCGCCAGGTGGTATCAGACTCGTTGTCTGATAACCCCGAGACGCACTCCTCCTGTGGAAACGAGGAGGAGGAAGATGACCATTCTCCCCCTCCAGCCGGGGGAGACAGGAAAAGGAAGGCCGCCCCAACCGGGGAGGCCGGAGGGTCCAATAAGGGAAGGACTCTCCTTCCGGACTGTTCCACCATCGCCGCCGACAGCGAAGACGAGTGATTACTCAGGGCCAAGCCCCTGGCGAAGTCATAAGTATTCAGATACCAGAGTAACTGATAGCATACTTTTATTGCACTGCTTCTCCTAACGTCGAATATGATCATGCAGTCCGCCCCGAGCCCGCATCGACGTATCCTCGTCGGACGGTTCTTTGGACTCGTCGGACATGAATAGCGAGTCACTTCCAACCGCCTCCTCTCCTCGCCCTACGGACAATGTCGAGGTATTGTCTCAAGGGGCACCGAACTGAGGGGAGGTAGTCCTGGAGGCGCCTCAAGGCGACCTTCCGGACTCCGGGTGCAAAGGGAGCAAGACTCCCAAGGGCTCCAAGTTCGGCCCTCAGCCGAACACCCCGC
This sequence comes from Triticum aestivum, assembly GCF_018294505.1. Lineage (NCBI taxonomy): Eukaryota > Viridiplantae > Streptophyta > Magnoliopsida > Poales > Poaceae > Triticum > Triticum aestivum. The sequence continues at coordinate 261,013,765 of NC_057809.1, read as the reverse complement.
CAGAACCTCCAATGGTTCTGGACTCCGACAGGCGGCCCCCTGCCAAGAGGGGCAAGCCGCCCGTGCCGGTGACCTCTGTCTATCTAGAGGCACCGGACAACCTGCTGGGAGTGCTTCGCAGCGCTTCCATCGACGAAGAGCACCGCACTATTATGAGTGCGGTGATCAAGAAGGTTCAGTCCGCCAAGAGCAGACTGACTAAAGCCTGTGCCAGCCTTCTAACAGGCTTTGAGGTAAGTATTTAAAATATAGGAAAACATTATCGCATAGACAGTAGCCCCTGATGCTCTATTTGGTGTTCACAAAGAAAAGCCAAATAGAGGATCAAATAATATCTGCAGGAGTCTAATACAACTATGTCTATATGCGTATGCAGGCTTCACTGCTGACCTCTGTCGCACTGACTGCGGAGGTCGCCGCACTGAAGCAGAACCTCGAGCAGTCCGAGAAAGAACTCGGCCTTGCCAAGAGGCAGCTCGAGGAGAACAAAGGTAAGTAATACCTTGTTTATATATATACACTACAAAAAAATACACTTCCGTGATGATACGTGTTTGTCACAGTAGGTCGCTTTTTTGTCATGCATGTACATCCATGACAAATTTATGACAGAATCAAGATAGTCATACCTGTGCTGTCGTAGAAGTGTTCCATGGCATTACCAAAATTATCATCACGGAAGTGTCCACTTCCATGATGATAAATCGCGTGTCACAGAAGTGCTTTCGTCAAGGGTGACCGACACGTGGCATCCACCATAACGGAACGCCGTTAAGCTATCGAGTCGGGTTTTGGATCCGATAACCCATTAACAGCCCCGACCAATGGGGATTTTCCACGTGTAAAATCATCATTGGCTAGAGGAAACACGTGTCGGCTCATCGTTGGGACAGATGTCATCCACTCATTGGACAGGAGGCGCCTATGATAGGTCGACACATGGCATGACCCAACAATGGCCCATTCTGGTGAAAAAGGTCGGCCCAGTAAAAATTAGCAGGCCGGCCCATATAAGGCCTACTTGTGTCTGGTCCATTTAAGCCCACTGCCCATACGAGATGTGCCAATTCGGCCCGTTAAAGATTTGACACCATTGCAGCCCATCGTCAGTTCGAGCCCGTTAAAAGCCCGCTATATATTTGGGCTCAATATCGGCCCGATGAGATTTCGGCCTGTTAACAGCCCATTTAATGGATGGGCCAATTTTCAGGATGTACATCTTTCGGCCTTTTAGCGACCCATTTAAATGTTGGGCTAATTTCTGGCCCGGTGTGTCTTTCAGCCTGTTCACGGCCCATAAATCTGATGGGCCATTTGTAGTCGGACCTGAGTTTCGGCCTTTTAGCGGCCCATTTAAGTGTTGGGCCAATTTCTAGCCCGGTGTCACTTTCAGCCTGTTGACGGCCCATAAATCAGTTGGGCCAATTGTAGTTGGACCTGAGTTTTGGCCTTTTAGCGACCCATTTAAGTCTTGGGCCAATTCCCGGCCCTGTGTGCCTTTCGGCCTGTTAACGGACCAAAAATGAGTTGGACCATTTGTAGTTGGACCTTAGTTTTGGCCTCTTAACGGCCCATGCCCTTCATGGTCCAATATCAGCCTGGTTTCTCTTTCGGCCTGCTAAAGGCCCACAACACAGTTGGGCCGTTTACAATATGACCTAACTTTCGGCCTCTTAGCGGCCCATGCTCTTCATGGTCCAATACAAGCCCGTTGTCTCTTTCGGCCTGCTAAAGGCCTACAGTATAGTTGGGCCATATGTAGCCCAAACTTAGTAATGGCCTGTTAACGGCCCGTGAAATAAATTGGGGCCACCTGTTGCCCGCTTCGATGTCGGCCTGTTAACGACCTGGGAGGTAAGAGGGCCGACCATTAACTTTCGGCCTATTAATGGCCCATTAACTTAATGGGCCCACTAAAGTTCGTTCATGTATTTAGGCCAAATTAGATAATTTGAGCCCATTACGACGAGCAAAGTTACGGCATACAGGGAATAACGTTGCACATCCAGAATATATTACAGGAAATTACATCCACTGGGCAATCAAAGATTGATGTCAGTGCAAATAAATGAGCAGAACCAACCATCTAGAACGTCACAATCTGCAACCTCAGCACAGATGACGCCCATAAGCATGTGGGCAAGTTCTTACTGCTTTTCCACACTATCTTTGAAAACATTGATCAGTTGTTGTGTCGCACAACTCTGCACCTCTGATTCATCCACCATTTCCATCATTGCTTCAGCCATTAATTGGTTCACAAATATACATTTATTCCGTTGCATTCGAGACAGAGGATACTGAACAGATTCAGATGGTGATTTTGGCAGGCTTGTATTATTGATAGTGGAGAGTGTCTTGAGCACTGCATCGTAACATAAATTAGGACGGGAACCAAACAGATTAATCATGAGTTATTGCCATATTACCTGGCCTAGATTTACTGGAAAGAAACAATGGGGTTGCCTTGCTGTTTTCAGAGTTTGTCTTCTTATCTTCAGCATCCTGCACAAAATTAACACACTAGCATTGCTATCATTGGCCAAGTCAGATAATAGGAAAGCAACATTGACACAATGAACATTTGGGCAACTAGCCTACACCAAATTAACACAATATGGCACAGCTATCATCAGCCAGGTAAGGTAATACGAAAGCAACATTGACACAATGAATGAATGGGCAATCAGAGAAGCACTACAATTCAGTAATGTGCGTGATATGAGATAGCACATTCATGCAGCTCAGTACGCAAAACTACCAGGCAGTTTTCCTTACAAAAATCAACATTGGCGCCTTTAACATTTTGCTACAACTAATTTTAGATCAGTTAAAGGTTAGATTCAGGCCGATTAACAAAATACATGCTGATGTAAAAATATAGTGATATACAACAGGTACTTACATCAGCACTGGAGCACGGAGAATTCCCGCAAGATATTTTCCTCGAATACGATCCCAATGGAGGAAGTCTTGTATCGTTTAACCTTATTTTCTAAAAGAGAGACGGGTAAGAAACATGTAGAAAATATGATCAGAATGCTATAAAATTTCATGATGCGAGGATACGCACACGCTTCTTAGAATGGAGTTGACATTCTTTTGCTGGACTGGAGCGGACTAGTTCTTTGGCCACTGGAATCTGCTTATTATCAGTGGGAGTTGGGTTTCTCTGTGCTGGAGCAGTATCTATGAAAAATGGAGTTGGTTTATTATCTCCTGGCGTTTGGATCTTTTGCAAAGACCTGGTTTGTAACCCTTCAGATTCTAACATAGTCATCTTCCCCTTGCATGCCTTATATAGAAGAATGGTGCTTCAATTATAAAACATGCTATAGCAGAGATGGAATAGGTACTGAAGAATAGAAAGGCATGACATATTGACATGTATTCCCTGCATCTGGAAATAAATGGATGGGTCTAGGCGTATTTCAGTTCTAGATACATCCAGTTTGATCCATTTCTGCGACATGTAATCCGGGCAGAGGGATTATGACGTAAGAGCTAGGGATACGACAGGACAACACAGTAAAAACACTGAAAGCCCACTGCAGAACCAAAGTAATCAAACCCACTGATATGAGATAGTACACTCATGCTGCTCAGGATGCAAAACTACCAGGCAGTTTTCCTTACAAAAATCAACATTGTGGCCTTTAATCATACATTTTGCTACAACTAAATTTAGATCAGATAAAGGTTGGATTCACGCCGATTAACAAAATACATGCTGATGTAAAAATATAGTGATATACAACAGGTACTTACATATGCATTGGAGTACAGAGAATTCCTGCAGGAATCTTTCCTCACAGACGATACCAGTGTAGAAATTCTTCTATCTGTTAAGCTTATTTTCTAAAAGAGAGATGGATAAGAAACATGTAGAAAATATGATCAGCATGCTATAAAATTTCATGATGCAAGGATACGCACACGCTTCTTAGAGTTGAGTTGACATATTTTTGCTGGACTGGAGCGGACTAGTTCTTTGGCCACTAGAATCTGCTTATTATCAGTAGGAGTTGGGTTTCTCTGTGCTGGAGCAGTATCTTTAAAAACTGGAGTTGGTTTATTATCTCCTGGCGTTTGGATCTTTTGCAAAGGCCTTGTTTGTAACCCTTTAGATTCTAACATAGTCGTCTTCCCCTTGCATGCCTTGTATAGAAGAATGGTGCTTTAATTATAAAACATGCGGCAGCAGAGAGATGGAATACGTACTGAAGAATAGAAAGGCATGACATATTGACATGTATTCCCTCCATCCGGAAAAAATGGATGGGTCTAGGCGTATTTCAGTTCTAGATACATCTGTTTTTATCCATTTCGGCAACATGTAATCCGGACGGAGGGAGTATGGTGTAAGAGCTAGGGATACGACAGGACAACACAGAAAAAAAACACTAGTTGAATGTAAAACTGTATGCTAGTGGAATACATACAGAAATAACTAAGGCAACATACACGTGTATGATTGGGAAAATAAGATGGCATTGCAATAGAGCACTAGAACAGCACTTCAATGTAAAAAAATATGGTATGGTAGACAGATGAAGTACATACTGATGAATAACAATGCATAAGATATTCAGAAGCATGATGTCCAAATTAAGCAAATGGCATTGCGATAGAGTAGAATGACAGTACTTAAATTTGAAAACATGTTATCATGAATGGAATAGGTACTGAAAAACAGGAAGGCATGACATATTTACATGCATGATCAGCATGCTAAGCACATGGCATTGTAACAGAGTAGATACACTCCGGGACATTATATGCATGTTGTACCCATATCACAGGCCAAGTTAGAGCAAGGACCTTGTGGGGTGAAGAGGATTCATCATCTTTCTGCAAGTATTCTGAAGAACGGCCTTTACATGTTCCATCATATTGGGTATCATTGACATCAAGTTTATTGGCCTTTACATTGCTCCGTGAGGTTTTTGTGGATATATCAGTGTGTGCAATTATATCTGACATGCATGGAAGACAACTAGTAGTTAGATTTATGTAATGAGTGCCTGTAGGAGACGACATAAATAGTAGGACTGGGGTTAACTAGCAGCAACAGGTCTCATAAACTAAAGGGAGAACACAGATGAAAGCTACAGAATATGTATCGTTTGTACTCGAGATTAACTAGATGGCACACAAAAGTATTAAAGAACAACATAGGAAATACTAGAAATGGTATAATACTATAATCACCAGCCTGTGGGATAGCATTGGCTGATGGATGATAACTATGGAATAGTGTTACCTAAAGAACAAGTATCTTAGCTGAACTATGGAACAGCGTTAACTCCTGAACAAGACCCGTAAGAGATCAGCATGAATATACAGTGAAATGTGACGATCTATTTTCCATGCTTAGATGAATAACAAAGCCATAAATGTTGCACACAAGTAAGATGAGGGTACAACCTATCTGGCTGCCATCCATAGGAGTGAGCATCATGTGCTGACTTGTGGATGGCCCTGTAGTTGTTGTGGCTGTGCATGTCGGGCATGCGCATTCGATGCAGGGAACTGTTGAGTGGGGACTATAGCTCCCTTCTGGTGTATGCTTCCCTTGTTGGAGCAGCTGCGGTGAGTCGGAAGACGGTGTGCTTGAAGATGCAGATAACGCATAATGTTAAGAATGACATATCTCTTTGATCTGAAGAAATACACTAAGAGATCAACAGCAAGGTACGAGAGTGGTCACATGTCTGTTGATTGAAGACTAAATTGGGGTCACACAATTTTATTTTATTTTGGTACTGTCCGATCTAAGCCGGATGGCTAGCCGTCTTGTGCCTCCCGACTGACACTGTTCAGAATCTTCCCCGAAGAGCCAGCGACCAACGGCAGAGCAGCCCGCCTCCACCGTCTGTGGCCCCGGCCAAAACCCCGCTCCCCGCCCCACCGCACTGTCGTGGTTGCGCCGCCCCGGGCCAATCCACAAAGACGCCCCGTCATCCAGATCCGGCAGCGGCAGTACCTTCAACCCACGCAACTCTAAAAGATAGCCATCTAAGCGCTGCTTCCACGGCGAACTTTGCGGCCCCGCACCCTTACGTTAGACACCAGCCAACCGGCAGCCTAGGAGCTCTGCCGCCTCGAGGGGTGCTGCTTCCCATTGCAAATCGATTGGCCTAGAATAAAAATTCAGACAACTGATGCCTAAATAAAGTGATTTGAGATGAGGGTGTGACCTATCTGGCGGCATGGTGAAGTAGGCAGGTCCAGCTGCCGAGTCGGTGAGGCCGGCGCGGTTGCGGTGGCGACCGGCGGCAGGGAAAGAGCGATATTGCGATGGTCGACGGCTATGCCAAAGCAGCGCCAGGACTCTGGACGGATCCAAAGTTGGAGCCGCTCCGGCGCCATGAACAACGGCAGGGGTGAATCGGCTCCGGTACGGTTCACGCGGCCGTCGTTGAGGCAGCACCAGCAGCACGGAGTAAGAGGCGCATGGCCCAGTGCACGACGGCAAATGGACAGCGTCTCCGGCATTAGGGAGGAGGGCGGCTGTGAAATTGGTGCGTTGGGGGCGCCATGGAGGTGGGGCTGAGGTTTCGCGGATCGGGAGAAGGGAGCTTCCCGGGGAGAAAGTGATTTGGCACCCACGAGGTATGAATGGGGGCGGGCGGGGGGAAATTGGGAGGGGAGTGGAACCATGTCTTACAGACGCATTTGTCTGAAATGTGAGGGGAGTTACAGTTCTAACCTTGCCTATAGGCTTCTCGGCTTGGGTCTGTGTACTGAGGGTCGGGGATAGTAGAGTAATTTTGCTTCTCTGGGCGGGAGCGATTTCGGGCGAGGAGGGCGTGTTTTGAACTATAGTGGGCGCGAGCGATTACGGGCGAGGAGAGCGTGTTTTGAAATAGTGGGCGCGAGCTATTTCGGGTGAGGAGAGCGTGTTTTGCCGACCATGGTTTATGAATTATTCGGCACATGTCATTTCGGCCGAGGAGAAGGCGTGCTTGGATGAAGTTACGAACCTACCCTCGATGTACAACAGGCCAATTGATGTGTGTCCCACATAGGACGGTAATTTTGTGTATCCCATTTATTTGCTCGGGCGAATTCCATCGAGCAGAGAGGATGTTTAACGGTTCGTTCAAATTTTGGGAGAACGAGCATCCACGTTTACCTTACCAAGTCGATTCGGATCAAATTTTGAAATATTAGATTGCCACTTCTTTTTTAGATGGAGAGATGATGCTCGGGAGTAAGGTGTTTTTACATGCTCGTTGCTAGCGATTTACTATATGACAAATAGTTGACCCACTCAAAAACGCGAATCAAACCCAAAATGAAATATCTCGATTCAATGAAATAGCTCGTTCAATAGGTCAAAATAGTGAACTAAATCCAAAATTGAAGACCTCAATTGAGTAGCATGTTGTACAGTATTATAGTACTCCATGAACATGTTGAAAGTCAAATTAATGAACTTGTTTGATATACGCATATATCCGTTCAAGTGTGGATTGCAGACAACATGTTCTCCAATTTAAATATTTGAATGCAAGTTTATATCGAAACATGGTTTATATCAGTCTTTGATGCATAAAACGTGACCTCCCCCTCTCCCGGACTCCTGTTATCTCTCTCTCTCTCTCTCTCGCCGACAATCTTCAATTCTGTCGCACGCATCCGACACAAAAACCTTGTTCGTCCCTCTCCCTTTCTCTCCATCTCTCTCTCTTTGTGTGTGGGGGGGGGTCTTTCTAGTTCGCATGCATATATACACCATCTATAGGTCTCTCTCGCACACTATGTATGATACTCTAGCTATTCCAAGCTAGATATCTTGGGTGCACTCATCGTACGCACACAGATTCCTTGGCTCTTTGCATGTAACTCTCTCACACACCACTATGTAGTCTCAGAGCTCTTCCCCCCCCCTCTCTCAAACTCTCCATCCACCTGGGTCACACATACACATGCATATCTCACTCGCACTCGATAGGCCCATCTAAAACTCTATCTCTCCCCCTCGTTCTCTCTCCATCTCACACGCGCACACACACAATCTCATGCCCAGCTAGCCAAGTATGATGGTCTTTCACTCAATTGTAGGCACACGCAGTCCCCCCTATATGTATATGACTAGCTAATCTTAGTCTCCATCACAAACATGTGCATGGTCTATCTCGGTTTCTCTCGGGGCATCTTTCTATCGCGCACGCACTCCCTCGATCTCCCACCCATATAGTCCCCTCACGATCTCGGCGGGATCTCTCTATCACAAACACACCCTCTCTCCCTCCTCATGCGTCCATGCCATCCATGTGTCCCTCTCGACCTTTGTTCCTTGTTGGCCACACCTCTATTGGACATGTGCTACAGGGGTGTCTCTCTTCGTTGCAAACAATCACACACTAGCTATCTTCATGTATCTCCTCGCCTCGCTTTTCCATCTCGGAGATGCATGCATGATATGTTCGCATAAGAAACGAAAAAACACACACTCTCTCTCTAATTTATTGTTTGTTGTCACTTTCTCTTTCACACACATACTCTTTTTGCACACTTACTCATTCTCCTTCACATGCACTTGATCTGTCTCGACTGAGGCACTCTCCTCGGTGCATAGCATATAGATTTATTGAAAAGTCAAACATCACAAAGTTTGACCATGTACGTGGAGAAAAAGAATTACATCTAGTACGGCAAACATATGCCATTAGATTCACCATGAGATGTAGTTTTGTATGATGTATCTTTGGTATTATAGATATAAATAACATTTGCATAAACCTGATCAAAGTTTCCAAAGTTTGACTTCTAAAAAATTTACATGCACTGCATTATCGAGCGGATGGAATATCTCTTTCCCCCGCTCAGCTATCTGACGCATTACTCAGCCTTATCGGGGCTCCTCAATCTCTCTCAAACTTTATTGGTCAGTTTGGTTCATGACCTGACCCTCATGCCTTGATGGTCGGTACTGCCTGGTGTGGACGTGAGATGTAAAATATTTCTGCCTGGCCAGGCTTGTGTGGTGCTGAAGCGTTTGGTTCATGCTTGGGCCAGGCAAAGCATTAACGTCCCATCAATCAATCCGTGCATCAATTATTTAATGCTAATATCCATCCATGTTGCTGTTAGCCTCGTGGCCACACGACCAGGCATGACCAGGCGTTCGAAATCGGTCGCCTGGGCCAGGCTACTTGCAGTGTCTGGAGTTCAGCCAGGCTAATTAAAGTGCAAGGGAACCCAGGCCAGGCGGGCTTTCTTTTTCACAGGGTAGCAACCAAACAAGCGTGCATGAAATCCAGCCACAACCCCAGGCCAGGCAAAAGATGCTCAGGACGCAAGCCAAACTGGCCTTATATCTCCCTGGTTCACACATACACATGTCTCGCTCGCGCTATACATATAGACCCATCCAATACTCTCCGCCCTTGTTCTCTCCATGTGACACGCACCCCCCTAAGTACCATAATCCCTCAATCCATTATAGGCGCAAGCACTCCCCCCCCCCCTCCTAAGTATGATTATCTCTTACTAGCGAACATGAACACATGTATTATCTCCTTCCATCCATACGTCTATCTCGATATCTCTCAGGGCATCTTCTATCGCGCACACACCTTGTCACTCGATCTCCCACCCATGTAGTCCCATCACGATCTCCAGGGGATCTCTCTATGAAAAACGTACATTCTCTCCTCCCCATGTCTGCATTTTCTCCATACGTCTCTCTCGACCTCTCTCCCTTGTTTGTCAGACCCCTCTTGGGCACGTGCTAGCTTAGGGGTCTTGCTCTCTCGGTTCCAAACAACCACACACTATCTCCTCACCTTGCCTCCGTTGTCGAAGATGCATGTGCGATATGTTTGCATAAGACACACACGCTTTTTCTCTACTTTTATCGTGTGTTGTCCATGTCTCTTTCACACACGCACACACACTTTTTCACTCACTCTCTCTCTCTCTCTCTCTCTCTCTCTCTCTCTCTTGTTAGGGACTCTGTCACGTCCATAAGCATATGGATGTTTTGAAAAGTCAAACCTCATAAACGTTTGACTAGGTATATGTGGAGAAAAACATTTACATCTGGAACGATCATTAGATTCATCACAACATGTACTTACTTCATACTATCATTTATCTTTGATATTGTAGATATAAGTAATTTCTTTATAAACTTGGTCAAAGTTTCAAAAGTTTGACTTAAAAAATGTTGGAACTACATTATCAAACGGAGGGAGTAGCTCTTTCTCTCTCTCTCTCTCTGCTATCTCTCACGGGCCTCCCCTCTCACTCGAACTCTCTATACCGACGGATTATACGCTCACTGTGTCAGTGTATAGCTCCGTATATTGTTTAGTTGACCGGTCAACCAATCCACATGCTGCCTTGTCAGCTCGTGTTCTGTATCTTCGTGTGCTGGCCCATGTGGCAGTGGGTGAAAATAAGTAAACTAGAGGCCCATCTGACACGCGGTGAAGTAAACAAAGTTGAAACCACTCGGGGTAGCACCCCACATGCTAGTAAATTGAGGGCGCATTGAGGACAAACTTCTTGTGCGCGAAGGACGCACTCGCGCACAATTCACCACTATGCGGCGGCATGCACAGAAGGACGCACTCGCGCACACCCAGCACACAACACACACCAGCACACGTGTACACATCTAGGAGTAGAAGGCCGTGGAAAAATCTGGCATGATGGCTGCTGCCGGAGCCGTCCACCCACAATCTTGGTGTTCCATGCAATGCACGGGCATCTACGCATGGGAAATTATGTCGAATAGGGCTAGTTGTAAGCAGGCTAGCTCTACAGCCATGATGATAGTGACTGCAGACGGTGAGGCTGACTATGGTATGCCGAACACGACGCCTATACTCTGGTGTCATCTCCGGTGCAGGGTCTTGTCACTTCACTGTGAGGAGCAGCACGTAATAATTTGACCAACGGGTAGTACAGTGCTAGTACTCCTACTACTACATTGGTAGTACTACTACTAGTACTAGTAGCACCACCATCTGGATTTAGGAGTACTACCACGTCCACCGGCACCGAGGAGCGTCTCCAGGTAGTATTGCTTGAGGCCGCCAGGGCGAGGGGCCGCTTGGACGACAGCTTCATCTCCTTGTTCGACGAGGTACTCGTTGGTTTCCTTGACAATTTCACCATCATCAAGAACCTTGCGGACGACTTTGACGTAAGCCTCCAGTCGACGCGCCCAGGCTCTGCAATGCCCGCCACCCTCAACGGCCACTAACAACCTCTTCGACGCACTGGTGGCCCTGCGACTGCCCGTCGTCACACTGGAGAATGTCCACCTCGAGGTTGCGCTCGCTGCGCAGCGCCTGGCGCAGCAAGACACCATCGACATAATCACCCACGTCTACGCGCAAATCGTCCACAAGGACTACTACATGCAAGAGGAGGACGATAGGACGCTGGCCTTCTTGGAGCGCAGGGCAACCTTGGACGGCACTATTCAGAAGCACGTTGAGCTCGCCGCCAACGCCGCTGCTCCTCACACGTCGGTTGGTGACCTGGCGCACTAGGGCGTGAGGATGTCGTTGAACGTTGATGGATCCGTATGTATTTTTATCTTTCCGTAAAATCCATGTAGTAGTATATGATAGTACAATAATTATCTTACCTTTTGCATCAACTTCATAATTTTCATACGTACTCCATGCATGAACGGCGCCAGAACCAAACTTCTCATTACTCTAGGCAAAATCGTTATTTTCTATCTATCGGTCGCGCCATGGAGCAGAACCAAATTTTACAAGTTACGAGTTCAAAAGGAAAAGCCTGCCGTGTTCATGTTGCACCCCCACACGGTTGGTCCGGCATGCCGCTCAACCGGGAATGCGTGCAGTGTTGCATTTTCACTTACAAGTGGGACCACAGTTGAGCAAACCGACTATCGGCAAACCGCCACCCCGCCAAGGAGAGTCCCATCCGGACATGGGACGAAGTCTTCAATCTTGTATCTTCATAGTCCAACAGTCCGACCAAAGTATATAATCCGGCTGTCCGGATACCCCCTAATCCAAGACTCCCTCATGCATCATACTTGATTGTGCATCATGCCATGACTATGCTTGTTAGTTTACCATGTTGTTTGCTTCTTTCTGGTCATGCTTCATCTTGATAGTTCCAGTAATGTTGCGATTGTGAGGATCCGTTTGACTACGTTGGTTCGTCTACTTCATGGATTCGGTCTTCTTCCTAGCAGGATTTCAGGCAAGATGACCGTCACCTCGGATCTCACTATTATCTTTGCTATGCTGGTTGTCTTGATGCTATCTCTATGTCGCACTACCTACCACTTGTTTATCAAGCCTCCCAAATTGCAATGATAAGCCTATAACCTTTTCACCATCCTAGCAGATCGTTGTTTGTCTATGTTATCGCTTTGCTCAGCCCCTCTTATAGTGTTGCTAGTTGCAGGTGCAGTTGTAGGTTATTCCATGTTGGGACATGGATATTATGGGATATCACAATATCTCTTATTTAATTAATGCATCTATATACTTGGTAAAGGATGGAAGGCTCGGCCTTTTGCCTGGTGTTTTGTTCCACTCTTGTCGCCTTAGTTTCCGTCATACCGGTGTTATGTTCCTTGATTTTGCGTCCCTAACACGATGAGGGTTTATGGGCCCCTCTTGACAGTTTGCTTTGAATAAAACTCTTCCAGCAAGGCCCAACATTGGTTTTACCATTTGCCTAATAACAACTAAAAACTTGCATAGTGACCTGCTAGCCCCGAGATCTCTTAATCAACCCCCCCGGGCCAATGCTCCTCATGAGTGTTGGTCCAAACCGGGCGATGTCCGGCGCCCCCTGGGCAACTAGGGTCTCAGCCAACCAGACGTCTGGCCCATCCGGTGTACCCTGACAACGAGATACGTGTGACTCCTATCAGGCTAGGTTGCTGCATCGGGAGGTCTTGCTGGTTTTGTTTTACCATTGTCGAAATGTCTTGTGCACCGGGATCCCGGGTTTGATCGGATGTCCCGCGATGGAGGATTATCTCCGCGGATCATGAGCTTGTCATGGGCTAAGTTGGGACACCCCTGCAGGGTTTAAACTTTCGAGAGCCGTGCTCGCGGTTATGTGGCAGATGGGAATTTGTTAATATCCGGTTGTAGTGGACTTGAACTAAACTCAATGAAAATACACCAACCGCGTGCGTAACCGTGACTGTCTCTTTTCGGGTGCGTTCGAGAAGAGAACACGATTGGGTTATGTTTGACCATAAGTAGTTTAGGATCACTTCTTGATCATTACTAGTTTGCGACCGTTGCGTAGTTTCTCATCTTATTCTTGTACTTTAGCCACCATACAATGCTTAGCCGTTTGCTACAGCCTCACCACTTATCCATTCCATATCCATTAAGCTTTGCCAGTCTTGGTACCCATGGTAATGGGATTGTTGAGTCCTCATGGCTCACAGATTACTACAACAACAGTTGCAGGTACAGGTAAAGCGATGCTCTGACGTGAGAGCGATGCTTAATTGTTTGGAGTTCTTCTTCCGCTTCTTCTTTGATCAAGGGAATAGGTTTCGGGTCGGGTGCTAGGGACTATCAGGGTGGATGTCATTCTTCTTTTTCGTTTGGTTTCATCCGTAGTCAGATCATGCTCTTCTGTATGATGATTGCTATGTATTGATGAACTATTTTATTCATGTTGTAGCTTGTGGCGAGTGTAAGCCTTTATCTTGTATTCTCATATATTCAGTACATGGTATGTTGTAATGATATCCACCTTGCTATGCGCTCAGAATGAGATTGTGCCCCGATCATGAATTCATCACGTGATTGGGATAGAATCACATCTTGGGCGCTACAGGCGCCCCCTCCACAGTTTACACCCCGGTCATATTTTCGTAGTGCTTAGGTGAAGCCCTGCAAAGATCACTTTGTAACACCCACGATGCGGCTATATCTCCCATGTGTCGGGGCACGACTTACAGGCATAGCCGCATGGTAGGTGTTACAAGTTGGTATCAGAGCCTTCCCCGACTTAGGAGCCCCCTGCTTGATCAAATCGCTGATGTTGTTGAGTCTGAAACAAAATGTTTTGAGTCTTAGGATTATATATATCGGAGAGTAGGATTATTTTTACTCCTCGGTCCCTTCGTCGCTCTGGTGAGGCCTCCTGACGTGGAGTTTTGACTCTTCTCTCCTCAAATTTCATGAAAAAAATTAGGATCTCATGGGTATCTTGGAATCGTTCTGATGGTTTTGTGATGAGAATATTGTTCTTGGTGCCTCCAAACATTTAGGGGTTGTGGCAGTGTCCCGGGGAGTTGAGCTCCAAGGTGTTGTCATCACAATTTTATAGTTGCAGTTCTGGAATACCTGAGTTCGCCGGCATCAAAAATCTCTTTTATGCAGTTGTTGGTGAGATAACCTCGATGCCACCCAGTACTGGGGTGGGAGTTCGGGAGTATTGCCATAACTCGTATAACGGATGCTTTTTGAAGGTTGAGGTAATCAATTTCCGAAGTTTTCTTGGTTATGTGTCGAAGGATGGATACAGCTGGATGTAGGGATTGTTAGTTTGGGTGAGATATTATGCTTCCCCTGTATCCCCAACACTTGATTGCATAACTCGAAAGTTTCAGGAGTTTATAAGTGGGAATTCAAGTATATCATAGGATATCTTTCCAACAGACACATGATACGACATGGGGTCTATCATATGTTTGTTCTGGCTTATTCTGCAAGCCAATCCTTTGTTTTTTGTTTTGGTTTGTGGCATTCGAGTTGCTTCAATGTCAAGTGTTGATTCCATACTTTTTCTAAGCAGTGTTCTCATATTTCTATGTGGATGCTAATCCTTCATGATAATCGAGATTGTCATGTCACTCCTTTTCAACCGGTGCGTTTTCCTTCAAGTGGATCTGATCATTTCAACATTCGCAAGATCACCTCTCAGTTTTCCGAACATTGCTCGTTTCATCCGTCCCCAAGTTGCCTTTGTTTTCCCGCCCTCCCACCCCTTCTTTCTTCAAGGACTCAGATTTCTTAATCTAGTATCCTTTTATTGATGGTAAGTCTCTCCATTCTTTTCCGTCAATGTTCTTACCCAGTGGTTCTCATGAAGATGCTCTACAAGTTCATCATTCTTCATTCTTTTCTTCTCCGGTGGGTTCAATTCAAGCTTTGTCGATCACATCTTTTCCTCGCTTCAAATGCTTTCTCATGCCGGTGCACCTCTTAATCGTTCACCTCTCACTATTCATTTGTTCAGGAATGCCGAAGATACCTCAGAAGATTCGTGTTTTCACTCCTAATCCGTTCAAGCTATTTCGAGGATGTTATCTCATTCAAGCCATTTAATTCAACCGACGCAATCTCTGTTTTAAATCATTCCAACGGTGTTTTCTCTTGAGTGGGCCCTAACCCACAGGTCTTTTCCCAGGATCTTACCCGACTCTTCTAATTTTCCGGAGTAATTTTCAAATTCCTTTCAAAGTATGACGTAAGTATGAATTTTCATCAATCATATGTCTTCCTCCAAGATCTTTCAAATTATTTTCATTGTTGGATCAACCCCTTCGCTTTTGATTCTCCCGGAGTGTCTAAACAATTCTTGTGGTGTTTCTCGTCATCATTCTCGGATTTTGAAGACCGAAGAAGGATTTCAACTAAATCTTATCCGTTTTCTCAAAGAGTCATGATTCTAGCTTGATGCCATCCTCTCATAATTATTTTCGATTGTGAGAATTCTTTTCACCCATCCGAAGCATTTCATGAGTTGTTTCCATTTCTTTCCTCGAAGGCCATCTTTTCAAATATTACTCATTCTTAGCTTTCAACTCCCGTTCTCCAAATCTTACCGGTGCATCGTTCAAATACTTTCATTTTCAATTCTTATGGTGGTTCGTTCAGGATTTCTCTTCCTTCGTTATCATATCAATTTATTCGGTGTTTCAATCCTACCGGTGGTTCGTCGAAGACCTTCTCAAGTTTGCGCTATATCTTTCCGCAATCCTTTCCAATGAGAATGAGTAGTAGGCCAAATCCATTGTGTTCCATAAATTTAATTTATGAAGGATAAGCATAATGTAATCCTTATTCTTGTTTCATCGATTATATTCAATTCCTTATTCCGGAGTTTCACCAAAATTCTTGGTTTCAATTGTTTCATCTTTTCTTTTCCTGGAGTTCCAAGCTATCATCATCACAAAGATCCATCTAAATCATTGCAAGGCTTCACCTTGTGTTTTCTACTTATTTTTCTTTTTATCATCCTTTTATTACCGGAGTTCTTCATGGAGGCTCTACATTGTGGTTCGTCAAGGATTCCTTTCATTCTCCAATTGTCCTCAAGATTTCTCTCGGAGTTAAGATCCGCCAAGCTATACTCTCAAATAAACATGGTGCTCAACACATGTTTTATTTTGAGGAGTTCAAGTATTCTTTAATTTGCAACCGAAGCGCAATTCTTTCATATATCATCTTTTGAGGTGGTGTTATGTCATTATTGATACTTTCCCTTCGTGTTTCATGATTCACAAGTTTTCAAGAGTGACATATTTTAAACCCAGCATTTTCAATTCGTTCATGAGATCCTTTGCAACCCATCAATCTCTTTTGTGGAGTTATCTTGGGTTATATTTCACCTAAAGCTTTCCCTAAGGATTGTTGCTATTTATGGTGCTTATAAATGACCCAAGTTCTTCATTTATCCTCCCGGTGAAATAAGTTTCTCGTCTCCTTGTTCATAGCAATCCAATCTATTGTTTTTCGTTAGTGGCAGAATTTCACCTCAAGATTTCGAGATGTTTTCCATAAGTCCACAACAAGCTTACTATTTTTGTTGTTGGTTTTCCAACAACTCCGTTATAACCTTCTTGTAAGGGTGCCTTTGAAGCTCATTTGTGGCAGAAGTTGGCATTTTCAACTCCATTCTTTTATTACAATGATCTAACTTATATTGTTTTCTTCCGGAGGCATTGTGATGTTGCTCTCTTCGACCCACCATGTTGTTTTGTAAAGTTCATGTTCAATTCCTTCCATTTACAGTCGGAGTGCTGCCCAAATTGTATCATCCTTATTCCTTCTCTATCTTGTTTTAACCGGAGTGTTGTGTCTATCATTCCTCTTCTAACCGAAGTCTCATCCAAGTGCTTTCATTTTGTCAAGTTCATATTCTATGCCTTCCATTTCCAACCGGAGTGTCGTCATATTTGATCTTTATCATTCCTTATACATCTCGTTTCAACAGGAGTGTTGTGTTCTTCTTTCAAGTTTTCAACCTCTCAAGGTTCGTGGTTTCACTCATTTGTCAAAGAAGCAACTTCGTTGTACCTTTTCTCTTCCTCTTTCATTTCTCTCCGATGCCATCCTAGATCTTGGGACGAGATCCTCTCATAGTGGTGGAGTGTTGTGATGCCCCAAGACCGGAGCTCCAGATGCCTTCCATGTTTTTCGAGTTTCGTTGTGTGTTTTGTTTTTGCTTGTTGCATTCTTCATTGCATCATGTGCATTGCATCATGTCATCATGTCATTAATCTTTGCATCTCAACTCAACTAGTAAATTGCATAGATCTTTTGATCTATTTAAATCGAGGGATATTCACAATGGTGATTTCTCTTTATAACATATATCCTCCCAATATTTTAGGGAGCTATATATAAAATATTCCATTAGTTTGGAATCAACCGCAACAAACTTGCATTATAAATCCCTCTCGTTTCTAAACTATTTTTGCATCCATGATCTTTCCTCCAAGTGCAAACCATTTCACTTCTTCCTTCTTTCAAATTTACACCCATTTATTGCAAGTGGCATTATCCTCTTTCTTTAAAATGTTCAACTTTTCCCTTAAAATACTAGACCGTGCCAGGACCACCTCCTCCAATTTTCAGGTCTTTTGGAAGTGTTTGGTTGGGCTAAGTATTTATGTGAGTTTGAGTTATTTTCAAACTTGCATAAAAATTGCAGCCTCTAAAAATTGCCAAGGCATTTTTTTCAAATACTAGATAAATCCAGGAGCACAAGGGGTATGTTTATATCCCTCTTTTTCCTTTTCATTTTGCTGGCCTTTTTCCTTCTCTGAACCTGGGATTTCCATTTTTTTAGAAAAGAGAGGAGAGAGGAGCCAGCCCCAGCTGGGCCTCCAACCTCCTGCACCGGCCCAATTTGGTCCAACCTTCGCTGGGCCATCTGCGCCTAAGGCCCAGCCGGCACCGGCTCTAACCCTAGCCGACCCGAGGCTGAGTTGCGACCCCCTCATCCCACGATCCCATCTCTCTCCCTCCGCCGCCAGCGCCCGATCCCCTCGTCCTTCTATTCCATCGCTCCACCTTCCTCTCCCCTCGTTCGTCTTCTCCCTCCCGAGCGTTGTCATGCAGGGAGAGGACAGTGCCAACCTCCCTCTTCCTCACGCGCCTCCCTCTACATCGCCTCCTCCCGCTCGCGCCTCCTCCTGCCTCGTCCTTGTTCCCGCGTCGCCGACGTTTTTCCCCGTACAGGAGGTTGTCCATGGAAGTCGCTGCCTCGGCTTCTTCTTCGTGCTGGCCGCAGCTCCTCCTCCATGCGCCTCCTTCCTCTTGCGTTGGCTTCTCATTCCTTGCTCCAGCCACCGTGGAACCAGGCCGCCGCTCTAGTCAAGCCTCGTCGCCGGCCGACCCTACCAGCAGGAGCAGGCCAAGCTCCCGACGCCTGGAACCGACCTGAACCAGAGAGCCGTGGCCGGATCCGGTCTCCCTGACGCCCGCAGTACCTCTGCCTCATCCTGCTCGTCGTCGAAGTCCCAGCTCCACCGCTATGGTTCTTCAGCACCGCTGCTTCCCTCTGCATCTACCGGCACGCCTGCATGCCTCGCTACTGGTTTCATGCAGAGCCCCTCCTCCTCACGACCATGGTGCCCGTCGGTGCCCGCACGTTGCTGCTGCTTCGCTGCCCGCCTCCCACCGTCGACCGCGAAGGGCTTGGAGTCACCATTTACCTCTCCGAACGAATGTGAACGACTACCGTCGCCGTGGATCCGACAAGTACCCCTACAACAAGTGTACCTCTACCGCCGTCTTCGGAATCGCTAAGAACGTCAAATACCCCTTTGAGTTGACGAGACTGGCAAGTTCGAAGACCCAAGTACCACGACGATCGACGCATAATACCACTACCTTTGCCGTGTACATCTACCGTCGCCGAAGACCCATGAACGCCTATCGTCGCCCCAAGGTCATTGGATTCGACAAGTACCTCTTCGAGACGACCAAGTACCACTACCGTTGACCCTCGAAGACCCCGTGGACGTCAAGTTCCTCGCCATGTACCACTACCATTGACGTGTACGACTACTATGTCAACGTGAACCACTACTTCCACTACCGTCGCGAGAACGACTACTTCCACTATGAACGTCCCAAGAACGTCTACTTCCTCTACTTTGCACCGAACCCGAACCATCCGGAAAGGCGCGCTTCAAAGGTATAACCCGGGACGACGCCCGTGAACAATGTTGACTGATGTATGAGATGCTCGTGGTCGCACCGTGTCCGAGTTGTTCTTTGCGAGTTTCTCGTTGCGTTGTCGTCGACATGTGGGAACCTGGTATATGGGAGCACCCCATCATCTTGCATGACACACTCACACCCACTTCCTTTTGCACCGGTATCCCCGTGAGCTATCAGATCATCGGAATGTTGTTGTGGCATCATTTTCGGATTCGTTGCCGTGGCACCCCTTTCATTTCTGCCACGATGACAAATGCCCCATATCTTATCATGACAACATTTTCATAAATACTGCATAAAACTTGCACATGTCATTCGCATCATGATAATAACATTTAAAATGTTTAAAGTTATTGTTGCATTAAATTGCTAATGCACATGGGGATTTATCGGATTTGTTGTTTGTTATTTCCGGCCTCATTTAAACTTGTCTAGTTAGGTAGTTTTATTATGCTTCATCCCTTGCCATGTTTAATAACATTTAACCGTGTTGAGTACATAACCGAGACCGAACTAAATAAGTCATGTGGTGTTCCATCAATATGCAACTCGTTGCATATTGAGCTCCACTTAACTTGTAGTTTTGCTTGTGCACTTTGCCATGCCATGCCTCATTAAACCGGACATGCATCATACTTGGTTGTGCATCATGCCATGTTCATGTGATGGTTGTTTACTATGTTGTTTGCTTGTTTCCGGGTTGCATCTCTCAATAGCTTCGGTTTCGTTACGGAGTTTTGAGGATCCGTTCGACTACGTCCGTTTGTCTTCTTCATGGTCTCGTTCTTCTTCCTTGCGGGATTTCAGGCAAGATGACCATACCCTCGAAATCACTTCTATCTTTGCTTGCTAGTTGTTCGCTCTATGCCTATGTCGCGATACCTACCACTTGCTATATCATGCCTCCCATATTGCCATGTTCAGCCTCTAACCCACCTTCTCCTAGCAAACCGTTGTTTGGCTATGTTATCGCTTTGCTCAGCCCCTCTTATAGCGTTGTTAGTTGCAGGTGAAGATGGAGTTTGTTCCTTGTTGGAACATGGATATTTGTTGGGATATCACAATATCTCTTATTTAATTAATGCATCTATATACTTGGTAAAGGGTGGAAGGCTCGGCCTTATGCCTGGTGTTTTGTTCCACTCTTGCCGCCCTAGTTTCTGTCATACCGGTGTTAAGTTCCTTGATTTTGCGTTCCTTACGCGGTTGGGTGTTATGGGAACCCCTTGACAGTTCGCTTTGAATAAAACTCCTCCAGCAAGGCCCAACCTTGGTTTTACATTTGCCTCACCTAAGCCTCTTTCCCTTGGGTTTCCGTAGCCCGAGGGTCATCTTTATTTTAACCCCCCCCCCCCCGGGCCAGTGCTTCTCTAAGTGTTGGTCCAGCCTGAGCGATGTCCGGCGCCCCCTGGGCAACCAGGGTCTATGCCAACCCGACGTCTGGCTCATCCGGTGTGCCCTGAGAACGAGATATGTGCAGCTCCTATCGGGATTTGTCGGCACATCCGGGCGGCTTTGCTGGTCTTGTTTTACCATTGTCGAAATGTCTTGTAACCGGGATTCCGAGACTGATCGGGTCTTCCCGGGAGAAGGAATATCCTTCGTTGACCATGAGAGCTTGTGATGGGCTAAGTTGGGACACCCCTGCAGGGTTTTGAACTTTCGAAAGTCGTGCCCGCGGTTATGGGCAGATGGGAATTTGTTAATATCCGGTTGTAGGAAACTTGACACTTAACTTAATTAAAATGAATCAACCGCATGTGTAGCCGTGATGGTCTCTTCACGGCGGGGTCCGGGAAGTGAACATGGTTCTTGTGTTATGCTTGAACGTAAGTAGTTTCAGGATCACTTCTTGATCATCTTTAGCTTCTCGATCGTGCTTTGCTTCTTTTCTCGCTCTCTTTTGCGTAAGTTAGCCACCATATATGCTAATGCTTGCTGCAGCTCCACCTCACTACCTTTTCCTACCCATAAGCTTAAATAGTCTTGATCTCGCGGGTGTGAGATTGCTAAGTCCTCGTGACTCACAGATACTTCCAAACAGTTGCAGGTGCCGATGATACCAGTGCAGGAGACGCAACCGAGCTCAAGTGGGAGCTTGATGAAGATCTTGATCGATGTTTTATGTCTTTTCCGGTTGATCAATAGTGGAGCCCAGTTGGGACAATCGGGGATCTAGAATTTGGGGTGGTCTTTCTTTATTTTGGTTTCGTAGTCGGACCTTGATTGTATTCTGGATGATGTATGTTTATCCTGTATTTGCGTGAAGTGGCGATTGTAAGCTAACT